>NC_081423.1:58991742-59181742 GCF_949786415.1 Peromyscus eremicus | reverse complement strand
CCCTCTATTTCCTGACCAAGGCTTGTTCCAGTACTGTGCATGCAGAAGATGCCTGTAAATAATGCAAAGGCACCAGGCAGTGGTGCCGCACACCTTTAATCCCAGCACTCAGGAGGCAGAAGCAGGTGAATCTCTGAGTTTGAGGCCAGCCTGGTCTACAAAGTGAGTTCCAGGACAGGCTCCAAAACTACACAGAGAAACCCTGTCTTGGAAAAAAAAAAAAAAAAAAAAAAAAAAAAAAGGAAGAAAAAGAAAAGAAAGAATGCAGAGGCTTGCAGGAGTGAGTGACCCGGTCACATGTACCCGGGTGTGTGTATGAAGTCCAGGACTTGGTGCCCATGGCTCGGAAGCTCAAACCACAGCCCTAGACTGTAGCTGTTGGAGTCCAAACGTGAGGCTGTACTCCATATCTGTCTGACTTGGGGCAGGGGATGCAGGTTTTCAGTTGAGGATCAGGTTGTCAGGAAGCCTCTTTCAGAGCCTCGTGCAGAAGAGGAGCAAAGGTCTGCAGGGAACTCTCGGCGGGACTGCAGTGGGCCCTCTGTGACAATGCGAGCATCTTCTAGCCTGCCGTGGGAAGTGGCAGCAGGGACCACACATAGGACAGCAGAAGCAGAACTCCACAGATGGGCTGGGCTCCACCATGTCACCTCTGGTTAAACACGCGTCCTGGGCACTCCGTCATTACTTTCTTCATTTTCCTGCTTGCTCTTTCTGTCAACACTACATCTGATGTGCAAGGTTTTTGTCAACTATTTCTTGTTATTTATATAGTAGCAGATGGTATTCAATCCAGTTCACCCCACCCCCAAACAGAGAGCACAAAAGGAAGAATCTCATTGTAACAGGGTAACTTTTAAATGCTGAATGCCAGAATTTAGCTCAGCTCACTCTAGTACAACATTCATGCCCTTTGCTGAGATTTCCCGGACAGCTGCACGCACCCTCCAGCTCCTCCCTGGGCTTACCGTGAACCAGCCCAGGGAGGAGGTGGAGGGCTTGTCTCTACCTCACAAATGTCCTGCACACTTGTGTAGTGCTCGGGCTTTCCATAAGCCTGCCTGTCTCGGTGTGTCACTTGAGTTTCCTGTTCTGTAAGACTGTCAGAACTCAATGACATCACACACAATGAGTAAGTGAAATGACACCAGGCAAAGCATTACCCACGGGAGGCCACACACACGCACACGCACACACACACACACACACACACACACACACACACGCGCGCGCGCACACACGCACACGCGCGCACACACACACACGCGCACACACGCACACGCACACGCGCGCACACACGCACACGCACACACACGCACACACAAACGCGCACACACACACACACACACACACACACACACACACACACACGCACACAGCCATCAGGCTACTTGTACTGCTGCCTCGTTTGTTTCTTATTTGGTTTTGGGGACTGGTTCGTGATGTATGAGCCAGGGTACCCTTCAGTTTATGGCAGTTCTCCCACGTGTTACCACACCTAGTGTTTTGACAGTTTAAGTTACAACCTAAGTCTAGGCATGGCAGTGCAGGCCTTTGACCCCAGCACTTGGAAGACAGAAGCAGATCTCTGAGTTCCAGGCTAGCCTGGGCTACATGGTAAGACCTTGTGCCCCCAAAATAAACAACAACCTAAGCCCATAATCATCTGGGGTAGCTGAGGACAGGCATCAGCCCGCTGGAGTGGTATCTAGACACAAGCACTGATGACTGGTTTGGGTTTTTTTTGGTTTTTTTTTTTTTTTTTTTTTTTGGTTTTTCGAGACAGGGTTTCTCTGTGTAGCTTTGCACCTTTCCTGGGACTCACTTGGTAGCCCAGGCTGGCCTCAAACTCACAGAGATCCGCCTGGCTCTGCCTCCCGAGTGCTGGGATTAAAGGCGTGCGCCACCACCGCCGAGCTACTGATGACTGTTTTGTACTTTTTCTTTAAGTAATAGAAAGGGACTAGGTGCTGGACATGGTGGTGCGTGTTAGTAATCAGCACTTGTGGGGCTAAGGCAGAAGGGTTACAATGAGTTCAAAGCTAACCTGGGCTACATAGTGAGTAGAAGGCCAGGTAGGGCTAGAGAGCAAGACCCTGTCTCAAAACACCAGAAAGCATGAGGTTGAGAAACAGAGACTGGGATTGAAGCTCATGGGTAGAGCACAGAGGCCCTGGGTTCCATTCCCAACACTAGAAAGTGAAAACAGGCTGAGGAGATAATTCAGTCAGTAAAGTGATTGCCATGTACCTGATCCCAAGCACCCACAGTACAAAGCCAAGTGTTGTGGCACTGGGAAAGTAGAAACCAGCAGAACCTTCGGGCTTGGAGGCCAGCCACCCTAACTGGTGAGAGACCTGTTTCAAAATAAAGTAGACTCCTGAGAAACAGTACCTAGGGTTGACCTCTGGCCTCCACTCACATATGCACACACATGTACACATGCATACACTCACACAAAATAAAAACCATGTCAGTTTTCATTGTTTCCCAGTACTGTAAATGATTTTCTTCATTAAGCTAACTAAAGTTTAAAATCATGAACACTTGCTAATACTTCTTTCGGTTTGGCTGTACCTGGCTAAAACTTAAAGCAGGTGGGATCCTTCCACATGTATGACGCATGAACATCAGCGTGATTTCCATACAGCTAACTAGCAAGAACTTGAAGCAACCAGGCCGCCACAATCTGCCTTGCATCAGAGTTGCTTTATAACCGGTGACAGAACATGTCACCACTTCTCTTTATGACTGTCTTCTGTGAGTGGGGAGCTGTCATCTTTAAATCATTGTTTATAAACTGCATTGAGATCTTGAACTATCCAGTGCTGCCAACTTGGAAGGCACTAGTCCTTTGTATGTTGATTGGAGGTGGGACATGACGCTCTGCCCAGCTCCCCATGTGTGCTCCCCATGTGTGCTCCCCATGTGTGCCCTTGCCCAGGCCCCTGTGTTGCAAGCCTTGCTGTGTGGGGGGAGGGGGAGGGGGCGTGGGGGGGAGTGAAGGGCGGACCTAACTCCTGTCGGTCTGGGCCTCACCCTATGAGTTCACTGGGAATGGGTGAGGATGCTCATTGTTTGGAAGGATCCGCTCTTTAAAATGGGATAGAAGACACACCTCTCAAATAAGGTAACAGCTAATGAGGAAAACATTACACACAGCTCACTGTACAGGCAGCTCCTGCTGGGGCTTTAACTATTTCTCCATTGTTTCTATTTTTTCTCTTTTACTATCAAACAAGGCTGTAGTTTCAGCCATTGGAGAGGCTGAGGTGGGAAGAACTCTCAAGCTCAGAAGCCATGAGACCAGCCTGGACAACACAAAGCAGTTCTGTCTCAATCAATCAACCAACAGATCTATAAATAAGATTTCCTTTTTCTTGCTTGCCTTTTTTAGAGACCTTTAAAAATGTATTTATTTTGTATGTGTGTATACACACATGTGCCATGGGCATGTGTGGAGTTCAGAGGACACGTGGCAATTTTTTCCTTCCACCATGTAGGTCCCAGGTTTCAAGCTCGGGAACCAGGCTTAACAACAAATTACCTTTACTTCCTGAGCTGTCTTGCTGACAGAATTCCCCTTCTCTTTCTGGAGCCAGTGTTTGTTTATTTGGGTTTTGTTTGTTTGTTTGTTTGTTTTGGTAGAGACTGAGTGTTGCTTATATGGTCCAGGCTGGCCCCAAGCACACAAGCCTCCTTCCTCAGCCTACAAATGCCATGCCCAGTTTCAAACCTCATTTGAAGCTTTGCAAGAGGCTCTTCCCGTATCTGTAAAATGAAGGTGGGGGGCTAGAGAGCTGGCTTAGAGATTAAGAGAACTTGTTGCTCTTGAAGAGAACCTAGGTTCGCTTCAACAAAAATAAGTGTTTTCTTGCCAGAGACATGAAGGCCTTAGGGCTGCTGACCTTCCCTCCAAATGGGTTGTGTTTGGCTTAAGAGGGTTTGAACAGGCAACCCTGTTTGACTGTGAGAGGCCAGCTCATCAGGGTTCCTTCAAGACAGGGTCAGGAATGAGTACCTGCCAGGTGACATAAACTGAGAGCCCCCAACCCTCTTGTATACCCCAAAAAACAGAGTCACTACACTGTTAATTCTTCTTGGCTTCGAGGGCATGCCCCTGCTTCTGCCATTGGTTGTACAAGCTTGAGCTCCATTTTATTTATTTGTTACTTGTTTGTTTGGGGGTTTTTGTTTGGTTTTTGTTATCATTTTATTTTGTTTTGTTTGAGACAGGATTTCTATGTGTAGCCTTGTCTGTCCTGGAACTTGCTCTGTAGATGAGGCTGGCCTTGAACTCACAGAGATACATCTGCCTCCCAAGTTCTGGGATTAAAGGCAAGAGCCACTACCACCCAGCTCATTTTTGTTGTTCTTAACCAGTCAAAGATCACATCAGCCATGATGTAAAAATACACAGTGTACTTGTGGGGTGGGGTGTGGGGGGGTTGTACCTAGATGTAGTTGCTCATGCCTATCATCCTAGCACTTAGGAGGTTGAGACAGGAAAATTATTATAAGTTTAAAGCCACCCTGAGCTACATAGTAAGTTCTAGGCCAGCCTGGACTACAAAGTAAGACCCTGTCTCAAGAAACCAATAAATAACAATAATAAAATCCCAAACTCCTCCCAGTTTACTTGAACAAGGGTGTGTAAGTTAATTCTCTTCTAGTTTTTTCTGGTTTCACCACATTTAGCCCAGCTGCTAAATCTCTCCAGTCTCTCAAGCTACGACTACCTGGAGTAAACCTCCCTCCCCTGTTTCTCAGGCCCTGGTAATGGTGTCCCCCATGGCAGTGCTGTTCGACCTTCCTAATGCTGTGACCCTTTAACACCTATGTCGTGGTAACCCCCAAGGATAAAATTGTTTTTGTTGCTACTTCATAACTGTAATTTTGCTAGTTATGCATCATAATGTAAATATCTGATATGCAACCTCTGTGGAAGGGTCATTCAACCCCAAAGGGGTCGAGACCCACAAGTTGAAAACCGCTGCTCTATGGGTTTAGACAGATTCTCATTCCTCTGCCTAGTGATGTGATGAGAATCCCTTACAAGATATCTGCTTGGGTGGGGAGGCTGCTGGAAGCCTTAGGTGAGGACAGCAGGCAAAGGAACAGAGCCTGCCCTCCGTGCCACTGGTGAGGTGGCAGCTCATTTTTACTCAGAAGCAGCCTGGGTCACAGAACTGGTACGTCGGCAGAGGCCAATCCCTGTGGTACCAAGTAGTGACCTAATTTCCATCCCCCACACCCCTTCCCCAGTAATAGATATCACTGTTTCCCTGTAGGATCTCTAAAGCCCGGTCCGGTCCTGTCCTGTCTCTGTTTCAGATGCCGTGGCAGAATGTGGAGCACGTTGGTGACCAGAGTCCTTATGTCACTTCCGTTGTTCTTCACATTAAGCAGAATGTTCCCATCATCCGTGACAACCTGGCTTCCACACGGAAATACTTCACACAGTTCTGCATTAAATTTGCAAAGTAAGTCCTGAGTTGTTTCTTGATGCACTTTCTGTTTCTGTCTCCCAGGATAAATGAGCAGGGATGCCCGTGTACCCATCTGCTCGTGGCCACGTCCCTCAGGAGCACTGTGCGGTTCACAACCACACTGATGGTTGACCCCAGGGTTGCTCTCCAGGTGTAGCTTTCTGGGTTGGGAGGGCTATGGTGGCTCTGGTGTCACACTCAGTGGAGTTATGTTACTGCTGTACTTAACCACCCAGAGTGCTGGCAGTCCAGGGGTCCCATCTTCTAGCTGGGCTCCTTCTGGGACCTCCAGGAAAACCAATATTCTTCTGCACTCCAAAGGGCCGTAATGGTCAAATAAACGGGCCAGTTCAGGTCACGTGCGTGCTTCAGCAGCAGCCAGCAGCCATGGGAGACAGGGGTGATTTGGGGTATCTTGCTGTTCTCAATTTGCACGTGAAACCACTCCTTGCTCAGGCTTTTATTGTTCAGCACGTTCATGTGTACATTTTACCCCTGACTAGATTAGAAGCTTCTCAAGAGTTGGACCCATCAGTTGTGCCTTTGAGCCTTTACTTCCTCCTCCTCCTCCATAGGACTTGTTGCTGTAGCTGCCAGAAATCATCCACTTATAGATGTCTTTATGTCCAGGCAAAGTACTAGAAATTAGCACCAGCAAATTGTCGAGCTCCAGTGCCGAAGTGGATGGAGCAAGCACCAAGTTGCCTGCCTTCTGGTTATGTCCTCGTGTGTGGCCATTTCTGCCTTGAATTTTGAAGCAAGGAAGTAGTTTGGTTCTTTGCCAGTCAACATCTGGCTCCGGCACTGTTTCCCAAGAGGCCAGGCAGTGATGAGGGCCAGTGTCTCCTCTGACCAATTATCAGACGCACAGTTTGGCAAGTTGCTCCAGGAAGGTCAGTGCTGTCCAAGCTACCGTATTTGGATTGTTCTCATCCAGGTCCCAACTGGTAACTCAGGCTTCCGTGTTTCTTTCCCTCAGATCTCTCTCGGTTTGTATTCGATTAGATTCTCCCCATCTGACATAAATAAACCCCAGGAACAGCAGTGACAGAGTAGCTGTAGAGTTAACTTGAGTTTCGGCCTCATCAGGAAGGCTTGGGCTGACTCCCCAGGGAGCGCTTACATTTGCAGGCCACAGATGGACCAGGAGCTGACATTCCCTTCTCTCTCTGGGTGCTCATTAATGTGCACTAAAAGCACTGCTGATAAATCACATATGACATTCCCTGTAACCACTGCTACAAGTGTCTCTGTAAAAATCTACTGTGACTCAAAATCTCCATTGTGAGCACCCAGGGGTCCGATTGAGCTAAGGTTAAAGTGAATAAGGAGTCCATTGCTCAGCCCATCCAAGTGTCAACCTCGCATTCTCTCATCGCCTTTTCAGTTTATTACTAAGCTCATTCTGAGTGACCTGGGAATAGAGTGCCCATCCCCCACATCTGGAGAAGTTTAACCAAAGATCTAGAAAGTTTTGTGCATTAACTCTTGGTACCCTCCCATCCTTCTAAAATCTCAGCCCAGAGCAGTAGCCACCATTTCCATCCTGGTGGCCCTTGGCAATGACACATCACATTGCTGCAATTTCTTCTCCAAAGATGTGTGCCAGGATATGTTTCTCCTGCTCAGCCAACATGGACTAGTCAGGGCAAGTTCAAGGGCATAGCCACAGCATGCTCTAGTGTGAAGTAGCTTCCATTACAGGCTGTATGTGCAGGTGTGATGAGTCCCAAGTTTAGCCTCACATTACTTGTTTGGCTCAGGTTAAGTGCCAAGAACCCCTTCCAGACAGCCTTTTGTTCACACTCCCTCTCCTGTATCTGACCTCTGAACTTCAGGTCTTCTTCCATTTCCTCCTCTCCTGCCACCACAATTGCTAGTCCATCTGTGGCTGCATTGCCTCCAACATAATGACTTACCAAGGTCACTCTTGGTTGAAACTGTAGTTTGGATCACAGATGACTTCTCTCACCCACTAACGAGTACACCTCTATTCCATGAAATTGTCCCAGAAGTCCTTAGCTCTCAATGTGATTACAGTGTGCAGGAGGAGATGTGGAGAGATTGAAGGAGAAGGACACAGACCAGGACAAAGCATGGAAGAGGGAGGAGACAGGTGGCAGCCAGCCTTGGTGGACACCCTGTCCCTTTCCATCCTTCCTCCGTGGTCTTGGGCTCTAGGGCGCCTCCTGCTCAGAACACTCTGGATCTTTCTTGGTTCTGCACATGTCTAATTCTGCAGCTTTTGAACTACAGCAGCACAATCCAACCTCCTTGACGTAGGCCCTGATTACTTGACTTTCACTGTTCTTCACCCTAAACAGCATTCCAGTCCACCTCACCTAGGCTGTCACTCAGTGCTCAGCAGATTTTTAGAAAATCGTATAATTTTTGGTTCTTGGTAAGAGAATTGCTGCCTTAGCAATTTATTTCTTGGTTTTGCTTTAAGATACTCTAACTGTCCATGTAGCTTCAGCTCTTGCCACTGTTCAGATATTTTCAGTTACTGGTACTCAAATGGACTTGAATGGCAAGATGGATTTTGTTTTGTTTTTTGTTTGTTTGTTTGTTTGTTTGTTTGTTTTGAGACAGGGTTGCACTGTGTAGCTCTGGAGGTCCTAGAACTCATTATGTAGACCAGGCTGACTTTGAACTCACAAGAGATCTGCCTGCCTCTGTTTCCTGAGTACTAGGATTAAAGGCTTGTGCCACCACACCTGGCACAAAATGGATTTCAAAAATTTCATATAACCTCAAGTCTAGAGGAAGCTGGGACTTGAGAGTGGTTGATTTAGGCTGAAGAGTTCACTTAGTTAAGAGCATGTGCTGCTCTGCAGAGGTCCAGAGTTCAGTTCTCAGCACTCACGCCTGTAACTCCAGCCCCAAGGGATCCGATGTCCTCTTCTAGCCTCCATGGCACCTGCACGCGTGGTTGCATGCACACACACAGACACATACACTAAAATAAAAATATATAAACCTTTTTAAAAATAATCAGTTGCTTTAGGGTTTCAGTGGTTTCAAGAAGACCTGGGATGATATTCTGTCTTTGGACTGGCCACATCCTCAGAACGATGATAGTATGACAGGTATAGGAGTTTTATCTAACTCAACAACGGCCTAAGCAGGAAGAGAGTCTCACACCAGCCCTGCCCTGAGGTCCCCTCCTCCAAGCGATTAGACTGGCATAGAGTAATTCCCTCTCTTAGGACCTGAAACAGTCACCAGTGGAACTGGCTGAAGCTCAGTAGTATTGACCTCTGTAGGAATGGAGTGTGGCTCAGTGGTAGGGTCCTTGCAACCTGGGTTCTATCCCCAGCACCACAAACAAAATAGTTCACCACTCTAGTTTAAGATGGGATGAGCTTTCTGCAGAATCCCAAGGCTGTTCTTCCCTAAACAAAACCGAAGCTAAAGTTAGAAGGAAAGAGTAGGCGGTACCTGGGGTGTAGGGGACGGTAGTGTCCACCTGGATTCTGTTTTCTCATGTAAAGGAGTAGAGCCTTAAAGAGTTTCTGCCTCGCCAGGCGGTCACGCCTTTAATCCCAGCACTCGGGAGGCAGAGGCAGGCGGATCTCTGTGAGTTCGAGGCCAGCCTGGTCTACAGAGTGAGATCCAAGACAGGCGCCAAAACTACACAGAGAAACCCTGTCTCGAAAACAAACAAACAAACAAAAAAAGATTCTGCCACTTGCTTCCTTTAATCCCAGCACTCAGGAGGCAGAGACAGGCAGATCTCCATGAGTTTGAGGCCAGCCTGGTCTACAGAGTGAGTTCTGGGGCTACACAGAGAAACCCTGTCTTGAAAAACCAAAAATAAATAAATAAAAGTTTTTGCAGCTCTACTCCAAGGAGAATAAGCATAACTTGTCCCTTTTGTATCCACAGCTCATTCATTCCCAAATTCATCACCCATCTCTTCAAGTGCAAGCCAATCAGCATGGTGGGGGCAGAGCAGGTAAGGCGAGCTTCCGGCGGCCGTCACCCTCCTCAGCCTTGTCAGTGTGGCCATCACCCTCCTCAGCTTTGTTGTGGATCCAACACATGGGCATGGGTAGATCCAGTCTGAAGAGACTGTGACTGTTTTCCCTGAAATACGGAAACAAGGCTGCCTGGCCACTCTTTTCGCTTCCTTGTTTTGATTTTCGAGATAGCTTCTCATATTGTAACCCAGGCAGGACCCAGATCAATTAGATAATCACAACCTCAGTCAGAACAAGTTAGGGGAAACTGTTGTAGGGAATGAGACTGAAGGCTTTGGATTTCTTTTTTTTTTTTTTTTTTTTTTTTTTTGAGGTTTTTTTTTTTTTTGTTTTGGGGGGGATTTTTTTTGGTTTTGAGTTTCTCAGTGTACTTTTGGTGCCTGTCCTGGATCTCGCTCTGTAGACCAGGCTGGCCTCGAACTCACAGAGATCCGCCTGGCTCTGCCTCTCGAGTGCTGGGATTAAAGGCGTGCACCACCACTGCCCGGCCAAGGCTTTGGATTTCTCTGGATTTCTCTGAGGGCTGGTACGGGAAGGTGAAGGGGCAGTGTTCTGAGTCCAGCAGAGCTCTGAGTGTGACTGGGCAGAGGCCACCTCAGAGAGCAGGGAGAGCCTGAACTCACCTCCCCAGTAAGCTCCTTTGATGGGCTCTTCTCCTCAGCTGAATTCTCTGCTGGAGCATGGTGGCACATGCCTGTAATCCCAGCACTTAGAAGGCTAAAACAATGGGATTTTGAACTCAAGGCCAATCAATGTACAATATATAGTGAGACCCCATCCTAAGGAAACAAAGTCTTACTTAGTTCATGTCGCCTGAACCCTGGTGAACTGAATTGTATACTACAGCAAGGTGACTTCTTTTCATCTCCCACCTATTCAGACTTTCTGGACTGGGCATTGTGAGTTCAGGGAACAGTTTGGTTGATTTTGAAAATGAAAACAGGCATTAGAGAGATTGCTCTGAGGTAACCACTGACCAAAAGCAACTTGAGAAAGTAAAGGTTTATTTGACTCACAGGTCACAGCTCATCATCAGGGGAAGCCAGGGCAGGAATTCAAGGCAGGAACTGAAGCAGAGGCCATGGAGGAGTGCTGCTGACTGGCTTACTCTCCATGGCTTGCTCAGCCTGCTCTCTTATACAACCCAGGACCACCAGTCCAGGAATGGCCCCACTCACAATGGTCTGGACCCTCCCACATCAATCATTAATCAAGAAAATTTCCCCCAAAACATGCCCATAGGCCAGTCTAATGGAGGCGATTCCTCAGTTGAGGGCCCCTCATCTAGGTAACTACTGTGTCAAGTCAACAGAAACCAATTAGCACGCCATACAAGGATGTGGGTCTGAGTTTGATCCCTCTAAAAATCACCCACATAAAATCAAGAGTAAGGGGATAGAGAGATGACTCAGTGGTTAAAATCATTTCCTACTCTTGCAAAAACCCTGGATTCTGGTCTCAGAACCCACACTGGGCAGTTTACAACCATCTATAACTCCAGTTCCAGGGGGGTCTGATACCATCTCTGTCCTCTACAGGCGCTGCACACACGGCATGCATATAGACAAGCAGATACGTGCACACACATACACACACATAAATAAATAAATAGATAGATAGATAGATAGATAGATAGATAGATAGATAGATAGATAGATAAATAAATAAATAGATAGATAGGTAGCAAATTTAAAAAACAAACAAGAGTGGTAGTCTGTTCCTATTATCCCAGCAGTGAGGAGGTGGAATCAAGAGGACCCCTAGGGTTTGCTGGCCAGTGAGTCTAGCTGAATTGGCATGTCCCAAGTTCAGTGAGAGACCTTGTCTCAAAAATAAAGTGGAGAACAATTGAGGAAGACACCCACTGTCAATCTTGGCCTTCTCACATATATACTTACACACACACACACACACACACACACACACAGGCACACACAAGATAAAAAAATTATTCATTCCTCCAATCTCTGAAAATAGCACTTAAGGTGTAAATTATTCACAGACAAATCAAAAGCAACTCATATCCATTAAACCGGTCTGTAAACACTTAGACAACTTGTAGGAAGATTATGTAATTCATTTCCATAGATCCTGCTCTGTACCATATGAGGCAATGTAGTAGAGGCTCAACACTTTCCCTGCTCAGTTCCCTCATGTGAGGGCATCACTCATGGCTCCTTGGCTGTGCTGACATCACCCCTGCCCCCAGTCCTTACTCCCCTTAGTGAGATGGTTAGTTAGCATGTACTAGAGTACACTGCAGTCACTCATGAAGTGTCAGAGGCAAATAGGAACATCAGTGAATAGCAAGGTCTCTTGAGTCTAAGTGCAGTATGATTTTGTCCTCTCTATTAGCAAGTGCAGGATGGTGTGAGCACTCATGTGCTGAACTCTGGAATGACAGGGGCAGAGGCTGGATCCTGTGCCTGCAGCATTGCATCTGTTTGTCCATAGACAAGATACTTTGCAAAACCTCCATTTTCTTGTCTTGAAATAGGAATGCTTGGTGCTACCTCATGAAGTAGCTGTTAGGATTAAACAAAACAGAGGGCCATGTGGGGTGGCACACACCAGTAATCCTAGCACTCGGGAAGCTGAGATAGGAGGATTGTAAGTTTGAGGCCAGTCTGGCCTACACGGCTAGACATTGTCTCAAAATAAAATTAAATAAAAATAGTGAAAATCAAAGCCAGTGCCCATAAGTAAGACGCCTGTCTGGCACACAGCCAGCCCTCATTAAATACCAGCCCCTGCTCACTGTAAGCTTCCTGAGACCTGGACATGACCTTGTTTCTGTTTCATTGCTCATCTTCCCTAATACTTCTTCCACATGCAGCCTGCGTAAAGACTTCTAGTCAGTGCTTGCCCTCGGCTGTCTGCCTGACCAGCTCTAGCTGGAGTCAAAAATGTCTTGGAAAACTCCCTGGGAGGTTGTACGATTCAGACACCAGCTGGGCCTGACTGTAGCAGTCAGTGTTCTGAAATCCCAATCCTGGCATGTCCAGGGTGCAGATCTCATTCTCTCCATCGGAAGTGGCAGAGTGATGCCCTCACATGCCAGCTCCAGTTTCATTAGTGCATGTTTCCCAGGCGCTCGCTCTGTTCACCTCCCTACACTGTGCCATCTGAGAGGATATGGAGTGATTAAGATCTGTGTCTGGGAGCAGCCTTAGACTTCTCAGTTACAGTTCTGTCTACAGATTTGACCAAGCCCCTAGAATCCAAAGCTGACTCATGGGAACACAGTTCCGTGTTGTTGTAGCCTTGCTTAGGCCTCGAGGACTGGGGTAGTGTCTAATAGCCATGAGAGTTTTGATGTTGTCACCTAAGTCCTATATCATGTTGGTTTTCCTCCAATTTTCTCTTTTCTAAAACAATGTTAGCTGGTGGAGGGTAGGGGCGCACCTGCTACCCCAGCATTCAGGAAGTAGAGGCAAAGGATTGTGAGTTCAAGGCCAGTGTGGGCTACAGAGTAAGACCCTGTCTCAAATATCAGAACAGAATGGAGCGTTAGCAGAATCAGCTCAGACCCCAGGCTTCTTTCTAAGGAACAGGAGCTGTTTGGCCAGTGTTCACATCTGCCTTAGATGTCAGGGGAAAGCCCATCTTGTAGAACTAACGTTTCATTTCTCAGACCCCATGCAAAGATGAGTGAGTGACAGGCCGTCCACAGACCCAGGCTGTGGAGGCTTCGAGGAGGAGTGGAGGGCAGTATGGTCCTTGAATGGTTCCCATGTGCAGTTCCGGTTTATGTGGGTAAGGTTAGCCCTGGCACCTGGATTCTGAAATCCGAGCCATGCTGTAGCTAGAGGCCTGTTCGCTTAGGCAGCAGGGTCCAAGGAATCTAGAAGTTAACAAAGCGGCTGGAGAGATGGCCCAGCAGGGGAGAGCAGTGGTGGCTTGAATAGAGGGCTCAAGTTCAGTTCCCAACCACCTATCACTCTAGCTCCACGACTCTGATGAGCTCTTCTGGTCTCTGTGGGCCGGCTGGCTGGCTCGCGCTCTCTCTCTCTCTCTCTCTCTCTCTCTCTCTCTCTCTCTCTCCCCCCTCCCTCCCTCCCTCCGTCTCTCTCTCACACACACACACACATAAATAATATAATAAAGTCAGTTTTTAAAAGGAAGTTAATTGAGAGCTGCTTCTGGGTACAAACACATTCTGGCACACCCACACCCTGCCTTGCGTCATGGCCCTAACCCAGGCTTTGACTGTGCCTCATCTCAGCTGCGCCTCTTCTGCCAAAAGGTTGCTCGATGCTGAGTTGAGGTTAGGCCTGAATACTGATGTGAAAAATAAAAAAGGAGGCCTTCTGCTCTTCATTCCCGTCTCGATTAGTACATACAGTGAGTTATTTATCTCTGGGCCCCAGAGTCCTCTTGAGCAGTTGCAAGGGCACATGGAATTGAACCGTTCCTGTATTGTAATGCTCCTTGCTGGTTTGTGATTTTCAGAGGACCTTGTGGGATTTGCAGGGTCATTAATTAGTCTTACAACTGAGGTCATCTATGACTAAACACATAGCAGAAATAAAATCCATTTGCCTAAACTTACCCTAGAGAAAACAGCACAGTGTGCTGTTGGAAAAGACTCACAGCCCAGTCCTCACTCTGCTGTCGATGGCCCCTTGCTCACAAACAGTGCCTGCCTCCTCTGTGCTCAGTGTCCTGTTTAAGAATCCTGAACCAGACACTCCCCAGGTGCCTTCTAGACATTTCCTATTGCTCCAAACTTCATTTTTGTCAAGTTCCTTTTCCCTTCCTGTATTTTCTTCCTTTGTTTGTTTGGTTTGGTTCTGATACTGTGACCCATTATGTAACCCCGGGTTGTCTTCAAATTCACATACCTTGCTGGCAGGAGGGGAGGAGGCAAGCCCCAGGCCTTTAATCCCTGGCAGAGGCAGGTGGATCTCTGTGAGTTCAAGGCCAGACTGATCTACAGAGCTAGTTCCAGGACAACCGTGGCTACACAAAGAAAATTTGTTTGAAAAACAAAACTAAACAAACAAATTCACAACTCTCCTGGCTCAGCCTGCTGGATGATGAGACAATAAGCGTGCACTACCACTGTGCCCAGTTGGCTTTGTGTTATCTTTATATCATATCAACAGGACGAGAGATGGCTTAATGCTAAAGGCCTTGCTTCGTATATACAAGATCCTGGGTTCAATCCTTAGCACCATTAAAAAAAAAAGAGTATTTCTGGATATGTACCATGGGAACATTTTGAAATTGCACATAACATAAAATGTGCCAATTACCGTCTCCCAGTGTGCAGCTCAGTGGCATTAAGTATAGACGTTGCTGAGACGCTGTCACGGCCGTCATCTCTGAATCAAACCTCTGCACCCATCTAAGTAGTGCTCCCACTGCAGCCCTGGGCTGGCACATGTTACTGTCTGTCTCTGAATTTGGCTCCTCTTCAAATATCAAATAAGTGGGTATTTGTCTTTGGTGTCTGGCTTCTCTCACCTAGCCTAATGTCAGAAATGTCTTCCTTTTAAGGCTCAATAATATCTCATTATATGTATTTAATATACTACAGTTTCATCACATTGGCTTTTAGACTCTTCTAGTTCAGAAACATCTGGACAAAAATGCTTAAAGCAATTTGGGAGTGCAGGGCTTCTTGTTGTTGTTGAGACAGGCTCTCACTATATAGCAATGGCTAGCCTCAAATTCACAGAAACCCATCTGCTTCTGTCTCTGCCTCCTGAATGCTGGGATTAAAAGTGTGCACCACCGCCGGGCGTTGGTGGTGCACGCCTTTAATCCCAGCACTCGAGAGGCAGAGCCAGGCGGATCTCTGTGAGTTCGAGGCCAGCCTGGGCTACCAAGTGAGTTCCAGGAAAGGCGCAAAGCTACACAGAGAAACCCTGTCTCGAAAAACCAAAAAAAAAAAAAAAAAAGTGTGCACCACCATGCCCAACATTAAAGCAAATTTGAAAGCACACTCATCACTATTACCATGGTCTAGTGTGTATCATCACGGTTGTAAAAGTCAGAAAGTAAAATGGTTATTCTTGGGTACACCTCTTTGTAACCATTAGACAGCAGGGTTTCTTCATTAAAAGGGAAGGGGCCTGGAAAGATACCTCAGCAGTTAAGAGCACTTACTCTTCTTGCAGAGGAACCAAGTTCAGTTCCCAGTGCCCACATGGCAGCTCACAACCATCTGTGACTCAGACTCAGGGGATCAGATGCCTCTTCTGACATCTGTGGGCTCTTGTGTGCATGTGGTGCATGTACACACACTCAGGTGCACACATTCACATAGTATAAACAAATACTTTCCCCAAAAGAGGGCAGGCATGGTGATGCACAACTTTAAGTCCAGCATTGGAGAGATAGGGGCAGACAGATTTCTGTGAGTTCAAGGCCAGCCTGAACTGCATAGTGAGTTACAGGTCAACCAGAGATATACAAGTGAGACCCTGTCCAAATAAATAAATAAATGGTAAAAATGTATTTTTTAATAGTAAAATTTTAAACTGTATCAAAGTAAAAATGGGGCAATTGTTGAATTGATTAAAAGGTATTTAAAGATAATAAACCATGCACAGTAGCAAATTCTTATAATTCTAGCAATCTAGAGGTAGAGACAGGAGACTCAGAGCTCAAGGTTATTCTTGACTGAATAGTGAGTCTGAGACTAGCTTGGGATATACAAGATGCCATCTCAAAAGTTTTTGAAAGGTAAATGTTACATGTTATAAACATTTGTCAGAATTACAGTTAAGAATTGTATTAGGAGCTGGGCGGTGGTGGCGCACGCCTTTAATCCCAGCACTCGGGAGGCAGAGCCAGGCGGATCTCTGTGAGTTCGAGGCCAGCCTGGGCTACCAAGTGAGTTCCAGGAAAGGCGCAAAGCTACACAGAGAAACCCTGTCTCGAAAAACCAAAAAAAAAAAAAAAAAAAAAAAAAAAGAATTGTATTAGGAAGCTGGGCAGTAGTGGCACACGCCTTTAATCCTAGCACTTGGGAGGCAGAGGCAGGTGGATCTCTGAGTTCAAGGCCAGCCTGGTCTACAGAGTGAGTTCCAGAACAGACAGGGCTACAAAGAGAAACTCTGTCTCAAAAAATAAATAAATAAATGAAAAAAGAATCATTAATGTGTTAACACACACCTTTTTAAGTATTGTACATTGCAGTGTATGCACATTTTACCTTAGAAAGGAAGACATGAGTGAGTGGCTGGGGTGAACGTGGCAGGATCCCTCGGCGCCTGCACTCCTGACATCCGGGCTAGACAAGCTTTTGCTGTGGGAACTTAAACAGCACCCACTACTTCTGCCCCTAGAGGCAAGTGACAAGGTCAGGTGTGACAACCAAAGATGTCTCCAGACGTGGCCAGATGTTGTTGTGGGGTGGAAAACGGAGACACCCCTTGTCCGGTGCCACTAGAATCGAGCAGCACATGAATGAGGATGGCAAATGTTAGGGTTGGGGAAGCTCAGTCCTGGGTGCTTAGGTCACATGATACCCATCTATTACCCATGTACGCTTGATGCACCTCGAGGACCAGATTTTAACCATAGTTCTCCACTTCCACATACACCCAATCCTGAACAAAGATTTCATTTTGGAAATTGATAGAACATTCCATGTTTCCCGAAATTAAACTAGGTTCCTTCCAGATTTTTTCCCTTTTTGTGGTACTGGGGATTGAACCCAGAGCCTCACAATTCGAGGTGAGCATTCCACCACTGAACTGCACCCCAGGCTCCTGCTCCCTGGTTTCCTGATTGCGGACTTGTCCTCCCTCCTCTTGTACTGAAGCGAGTGCTCCTGCCCAAGTAGCTGCCTTTCGCCCTTGTGTGCAGCACACCATCCTTCTGAAGAGCCACTCCCTCCCTGTGCTCCCATTCCCACCTTCTGGGCAAGCTCTGACCCACCATCCTTCCTCGGAAGCCATCTTTCCTACAGAGAGTGCCACCCACCCCTGTCACTCAGTCATAAAGACCCTCCCTTGGTGCCACACAGCTGAGAAGCATCCCTGCTACACCCAAGGAGTGCTCAAAACACAGAAGTGAGAAGAATGAGCAGCACTGGCCATGGGCCAGTTAAGGGAAGAGATTACATCAAACACATGGTCAGATACAGAAATGCCCCACATCACAAATCAGATATCTGATATCACTATTTCTATCCCTTATTGCCTGTATGCCCTCTTGAGGGGGCACCTGCACTCACGTGGCACAAACACACACACACACATACAGAATGAGAATTAAAAATAAAATATTTGCCAGGTATGATGGCGCACTCCTCCCAGCACTCAGGAGGAAGAGCCAAGCAGATCTCTGTGAGTTCAAGGCCAGCCTGGTTTACAGAGTGAGATCTAGGACCAGCACCAAAAAATGACACAGAGAAACTCTGTCTCAAAAAAAAAAAAATTATATAAATTTAGGACGGCTGCTAGAGCTAAGATCCACATTAGAAATGTGTTTCTAGGGCATGAGAATGAACTCAGTGGTAGATTCTGTGAGCACTTGCCAGACCCATAGTTCAGTCCCCAGCACCACCAAATAATATTTCTGTTTATAATCAGTAAATGAAAAAAAAATTTTATTGTTTTATTTTATTCGTATGGGTGTTTCACTTACATGTTTGTACCACATGCATGCCTGGTGCCCACAGAGGCCAGAAAGGGCTGTTGAGTCCCCTAGAACTGGAGTTACAGATGGTTGTGAGCTAACATGTGGGCACTGGGAATGGAACCCAGGTCCTCTGCAAGAGCAACAAGTGTTCCTAAACATTGATTCATCTCTCCAGCCCTTGAAAATGAAAATTTTAAATGAAACCATTTGTAGTTGAGTGTGGTAGCATGCACCTATAATTCCAGCTAGTTTGGACCCTCAGACAGGATATTCACAAGTTCAATGCTAGCCTAGGTGGAACAGACCAGGAACCTATCTCAAACCACTTCCAGTAGCACCAGAAAACATTGACTGTCTTGAAACAAATCTTATCAAAAACTGAACAAGCACTCTACGGAAGAAACTGTACAACACTAAGGGACCCTTTCAGTCAGGCCTGGTGACACAGGCCTACAGCCCCAGTGCTCAAGGAGCTAAGGTGGGAAAATGGAGAGCTTGAGGCTAGTTTGGTTTTGTAGGGAGTTTCAGCTAGCCTAGGCTACAGGGTAAGACCTTGCCTCAATCAATCAATCAATCAATCAATCAATCAATCCTTAAGGAAGAGGAGGCCTCCTCCTGAAAGTTTTCTTTACTCAATAATAATTTTCCCCAGGCATAGCTACTTGGCCAATCTGCAGGCCCCAGAAATTATCTCTGAGGTGCAAATAAATTTGGCAGTGGCATGCCAGGCGGTGGTGGCGCACGCCTTTAATCCCAGCACTCGGGAGGCAGAGCCAGGAGGATCTCTGTGAGTTCAAGGCCAGCCTGGGCTACCAAGTGAGTTCCAGGAAAGGCGCAAAGCTACACAGAGAAACCGTGTCTCGAAAAACCAAAAAAAAAAAAATTTGGCAGTGGCCACTTCTTACCCACCCAGTGCCTCATGCTGGAGCAAATAGACTGTGCTCAGTTTTCAAATGAAACCAGCAGACAGTGGTGATCAATGGGTGTTGTAGAATATTATTTTAAGGTGTGTTACTTTTGTTTATGTTGCATTTGTTTAACTCTGTGAGGCTGTGCTACTGTGTCTGTCTAAAACACCTGATGGTCTAATAAAGAGCTGAATGGCCAATAGCAAGGCAGGAGAAAGGATAGGCAAGGCTGGCAGGCAGAGAGAATAAATAGGAGAAATCCAAGAGAAGAAAAAAAAAGTTGCCAGAGAAGGAGGAGGACTCCAGGGGCCAGCCACCTAGCTACACAGCAAGCCATGAAGTAAGATTTGTAGAAGATAACAGGAAAAGCCCAGAGACATAATTTTTATTTTATTTTTTTATTTTTTTGGTTTTTCGAGATGGGTTTCTCTGTGTAGTTTTGGTGCCTGTCCTGGATCTTGCTCTGTAGACCAGGCTGACCTCGAACTCACAGAGATCTGCTTGGCTCAGCCTCCCGAGTGCCGGGATTAAAGGCATGCGCCACCGCCCGGCCTGTCTATTTAGAACAAGCTGGCCTCTACCTCAGAGGTCCGCCTAGCTCTGCCTCCCAAGTGCTGGGATTAAAGGTGTGCGCTACCACCGCTCGACCAAGACGGGGATAATTTAAAGTTAAGAAAAGCTGGCAAGATACAGGACAAGCTAAGGCCAGGCATTTATAATTAAGAATAAGCCTCCGTGTGTGATTTTGGGAGCTGGGTGGCGGGCCTCCAAAGAGCAAAAACAACAAATGGGGCCTTTTATCTTCCCATAATATCAGTTCTCATCTTTCCTGATCCCACTGCTTCATGCGAGAATGAGGTTCCCATCTCTTCAGCTGTCTAGCAAGATGGGACCTTCTTGTGACTAGCCAGGGGATGAGCCTGTCATACCTCTTTAAGATATGGAATACACTAGAAAATTATGGCTGGCTCATTTGCATATAATATATCTCTGTGAAGCAGGAAAAGTAGCAAACATCTTTAGATGTTTGAAATAGATTTTCCTCCCAACAGATAAATGCTAGGCCATGGTTTTGATTTCAATAGCCCAGGCTCTTATTATTTCTATGTGGTAGATGAAGTTGAATCTTTGCCAGGCCTCAAAAAACACATTTAAAGAAAGAGAAAGACACAAAGGAAGGAAGAAAGATTGATTTCCTGTTAACTAATGTATAGAAAATAAACTGAAAGAGTAGGGACCAGTCAGTGAAATTTGTACCATGTTCCTACATTTGCTCTACATCTCTGCAATTGGAAGTAGGTCGTTTAGGTTTTTGCTGAAGTCCCCTGTGGAGTTCCACCCTTCCCTTCCCCCTCCCCATGCCCAGAAGTGAACACCATTCTGATTTAGGTTTCTAGGTTGCCATATGTATTTGGGTGTTCCATACATGTATATATCCCCAAATGATACATGGATTGTTTTGCTTATTTCTAAGCTTTATATAAATTGTACTATACATGTCATTTCCTCTCTTGCCTTTTCCCTACTTAACATTTCTGTGAGATTTATTTGTGTTGATATATGTCATCTGTGTTCACTCATTTTGGCTTCAGTATCATTCCCATTGCATAAATATGCCATCATCCGTTTATTCATTCCTGTTTTTATAGACACTGAGCTGTTTCCAGTCCTTGCTTTTGCAGAGGCAATACAGGGAGGTTCTTTTTAACACGAGTATTATGGTTGAAAATGGAAGTCACCTTTGGCTTGTGTATTAAATGCTTATTAGTTCCTAGCTGGATACACTGTTCTCAAAGGTTCTGGAAAGTTTTAGGAGGTACAGGCTAGTTGGAGGAAGAATGTCACTGGGGTGTGTTGTTGAAGACTGTATCATGTCATGGCCTTCTCTCTGCTTCTTCTCTGCAATGAGGTGAAGAAACTTCCCACCACACACTGCTGTTATTGGTATTTTACTCTTTGGGGAGGGGGGCACCCAGCTCCCAAATAAATTCAGACGTGGAGGCTTAATATTACTTATGAATGCCTGGCCTTAGCTTGCCTTAGTTTCTTGCCAGGTTTCCTTAACTTACCTTGTCTGCCTTTTGTCTCTGGGCTTTTCCCGTTCTCTTACTTCAGTAAATCGGACTCCATTGCCGGCTGTGTAGTTGGGTGGCTGGCCCCTGATGTCCTCCCCTTCTCTGGCTGTGTAGTCGGGTGGCTGGCCCCTGATGTCCTCCCCTTCTCTGGTTGTGTAGTTGGGTGGCTGGCCCCTGATGTCCTCCCCTTCTCTGGTTGTGTAGTCGGGTGGCTGGCCCCTGATGTCCTCCCCTTCTCTGGCTGTGTAGTTGGGTGGCTGGCCCCTGATGTCCTCCCCTTCTCTGGTTGTGTAGTTGGGTGGCTGGCCCCTGATGTCCTCCCCTTCTCTGGCTGTGTAGTTGGGTCGCTGGCCCCTGATGTCCTCCCCTTCTCTGGCTTCTTCTTGAGAGCCATCAGGTGTTTTAGACAGGCACAGTAACACAGCTTCACAGCGTTAAACAAATACAACATAAACAAAAGTAAAATAATATTCTCTTACACACTGCTGCCACTATAATGTTCTGTCGAAACACACGAGGCCAAGCAACTTAGACTACACACTCCAAGACTGTGCTTCAAAACAAATCTTTTAGCTGGGTGGTGGTGGCGGCAGCGGCGGCAGCGCACGCCTTTAATCCCAGCACTCAGGAGACAGAGGCAGGCAGATCTCTGTGAGTTTGAGGCCAGCCTGGTCTACAGAGAAAGTTCAAGGACAACTAGGACTGTTACATGGAGAAGCCTTGTCTCGGAAAAACCAAACCAAACAAAAAAAATCTTCTGTCCCTTAAGTTTAGGTGTTTGGTCATAGCAACCAAAAAGTTAAGAACGTAACAGCCAAGAATTTCTTCCTGTGATGTGAGTAAAAGGTGCTGTACCATAGTTACATGTTTGTTGTTGTTTGTTTTGAAACAGTCTCTCTATGTAGCCCCAGTGCTGTTCTGGAAGTTGTAGATAGCCCAGGCTGGCCCTATACCTGCTGCAGTCCTCCTGCCTCTGCCTTCCAAGGGCTGAGTTATAAGTGCACAGCCCCATGCCAGATGGGTTATGTGGATCTTAAAGTAAGAAAATACTCCTGAGTTCCCCCCAAAGGGCTGGAACTAATTCACTCTGTCCCCAGAGTTCTTCACCAGCACGCTTTATGTGCATGGTGCTGGTGTTGGGCCGCAGGGCCGAGTGCATGCTCAGCAGCTACTCTGCACTAAACTGCACTCAGCGCTGGCCTCCTCTTACTCCGTAGAGTCTTATGTGCGCTGTGTCTCATTCCCTGTCGGTACAGCACCGGTCTGCGGCTGGTTTGGATCTGGTTGACTGTGAGTCTCATAGAACTTCACTTAGAGCAATATGTTTTCCAGTCTTTCCCATATTTGACATTCTTTTCTACCCACAAGCAATAAAAGCAATCTCTGTGTTTTCTACTAAAAGTTTGAAAGTTTGGGGCTGTTAGAGGTTGATCTGCAGTTCAGAGCCCTTGCCAGAGGACTAGGCTTTGGTTCCCAGCAACCATGTCAGGCAGCTCACAACCGCCTATAACTCCAGCTCCAGAGAATCTGATGTTTCTCTGGCCTTCATGGACACACACACACACACACACACACACACACACACACACACACACACACACAGAGTAAAATCAATCTTTAGCCATGGTGCCCAATGCCTCTAACCCCAGCACTCGGGAGGCAGAGGCAGGCAGATTTAAGTAAGTTTGAAGGCAGCCTCATCTCTATAGTGAGTTCCAGTCCCACCAGAGCTACATAGTGAGACCCTGTCTTCAAAAAAAAAAAATGTGGGCTGGAGAGATGGCTCAGAGGTTAAGAGCACTGCTTGTTCTTCCAAAGGTCCTGAGTTCAATTCCCAGCAACCACATGGTGGCTCACAACCATCTGTAATGAGATCTGGTGCCCTCTTCTGGCTTGCAGGGATATGTGCAGACAGAACACTGTAAACATAATAAATAAATAAATAATTTAAAAAAATGTTTTGAACTTTTCTTTTTCATCTCCTAGATTCTAATCCATGTGGAATTACACGTAATTATGCTTTTTCTTTGGGATAGGATTTTGCTATTGGCCTTGAACTCCTGGGTCCAAGTGACCCTCCCACCTCAGCCTCCCAAGTCACTAGGACTATAGGGTGCACACCACAGGGCTTGGCTCCAGCACACTTGTTCTTTAGAGGTATGTGGGCAGCAAAGTAAATTCCATGGGACTCTGGGGAGTATGCTAACCCTGGGCTCTTGGTTTGGGCCTTGGTATTCTGTGCCATTCTCTCAGATCCCAAACACATTTCTATGAACTCATGGCTTTTCCAAAACCTAAACACTATGGTAGTAAGAATTCATCTTGAACCTGAACTTGGATCCCCAGAACCCACGCAGAAAGCCAGCATGCCTGTAGCCCCAGTACTAGGGCTGGGCACACAACAGACAGACAGATCCTAGAGGCTTGCTAGCCAGCCAGTCCAGCCAATTAGTGAGCTCCGGGTTCAGTGAGAGATCCTGTCAGATAAGGTGGAGATCAACAGGAAGACATCTAAGATTGACCTCCAACCTCCTCACACACACATCATAGGAGTGTGCACACATAAACCTGTACAAATGTCCACACACACCTGACTTCCAATGGCATTCTAAAACAAGGGTAATAAGATTACTGTGCTGCCCCACAATTGAGTAACTTAGGAAGTTTAGGCTCTGGGGGCTAAGGAGATGGCCCAGAGGACAAAAAGCACTTGCCCTCAAGCATGAAAGACCTGAGTTGAAATAGCCAAAGCATACATAAAGTTGGGCATGGTAGTGCACATCTCTAATCCTAGCACTCCTAAGGCAAGAGAGGAGGTCCAGAAAGGATAATCCCTGGAAGATCACAGGCAGCTAGCCTGGCACCAGGTACACAAAGCAGCGGCAAAAAGAATCAGAGACCCTGCTTCCAAACAAGGTGGAAGGTGAGAGCCAACACTCAAGGTTGTCCTCTGACCTCCACATGGCACACATGTAGGAGGCCAGCTCCTACCTTCTGAAAGGGCTCCTATGAGGAGGACAGAGGGATAAGAAACGTTTAGATAGACAGACAGACAGAAACACAGGACAGCTTCGGGAGGACCTGGGTCAAAACCCACCAGCCCCTGCTGCCTCTTCCAAGAGCTTTTGTAACAATGCCAAGGGGCGGGGCAAAAGACCTCCCCCTTGCTAGATCAAAGCACACCATACAGCCAAGTGTAGACTCTTTCAAACACCTGATAACCACGCCCGTGGTCAAATCATCCCCTTATACAGCCCTGCTCGGTAAAGCAAGCTCAGATTCTCGGACCCTGAGTAAGTTCTCACTAGGAAACCTCTGTGGGTCTCTACACATACACATGCCCATGCACACACATATATGTTATGCACAAACAAAAAGTGTAGACTTTGACTAGCCACATTTCTTCATGAAATTCTGTCATTAGGATAGCTTTCTTTGCCATTCATGGAGAGTAATATGTCTTAGTTACCAGAACTAAGTATTAACATTCCCCAGGTCCTTGTAACCTTGTCAAAAGTATAATCACCATAACCAGTAAGCTGATTGTACGTCTTATTAGCTAGTTTGTCTTTAGTCGTCAACTCTCCTGTCCAAAGCCCAGGGAAAGGAGAGGACGCAGAGTGTCAGAGCCTTGAGGAATCCCACTCCTTGACAACCAGCTCTGATTGTGAAAGGCTGTCTAACAGATCATGGAACCGGGTCCTGAATGTCTTGATCACTACCATCTGATTAGTGATAAGCTCCGTCTGATTGGGGCCATATGTGAGTCTGTTCTCTTAAACCATTGAAACAAACCAAGACATACCCTCTGACTTCAGCCATTTCTTTTTTATTTCTTTTTTTTGTTTTGTTTTGTTGTTTTTCGAGACAGGGTTTCTTTGTGTAGTTTTGGTGCCTGTCCTGTCTTGGATCTTGCTCTGTAGACCAGGCTGGCCTTGAACTCACAGAGATCCGCCTGGCTCTGCCTCCCAAGTGTTATGATTAAAGGCGTGTGCCACCACCACCTGGCCAAGTCATTTCGTTCCTAGTTTATTCGTTCATTCACTTTTTGCAGTGTTTGGGATCAAACTCAGTCTCGTGCAGTGCAGAGTTAGTGCCCTTGCGCTGAGCTGTTTCCCCAACCCCTGGCCTCAAGCATTTCTGTGCCCCTCCCTGGTCATCAGTGCCTAGAGGCATCTAATCAAGCCATCCGGAACTGTGTGTGGCTTGTTATTAAACCTCTGGAGCACTGATGTTCTCTCCTATAAAACTGGCAACAATGAGGTGGACCCTCAGAGGGACAATGTGAAGAATCTTCTAGTATTTCTAGCCATTGGTGACCCGTAAGGAAAGTTGATCTCTTCCCAGATAATTGGCATTCAAGAAGACCAGAACAAACAAAAAAGAGGGTCATTGCTGAAGCAGAAATCTTAAAAAGTTCTTATTAATAAGATCAAATCTGAGTCCAGTTATTGGGGTGAATGCTGGAAGATCAGAGAAGCAGAACAAGCCACAGCCACCTCACCTCGCCAATTCCTCAGCTGATCCTGTTTCCTCAGACTGGAAGCCTCTGAGTCCTCATCCAAATAGATCTCAGCTGAACTGCTTCTCGAAAGCCTGGAAGCTTAACCAGCCTAGTTCCTGGTTTTCATGCCTTATATACCTTTCTGCTTTCTGCCATTACTTCCTAGGATTAAAGGCTCTTGTTACCACGCCTGGATGTTTCCAGTGTGGCCTTGAACTCACAGAGATCCAGATGGGTCTCTGCCTCCCAAGTGATAGGATTAAAGGCTTGTGTGCCACCATTTTCTGGCCTCTATATCTAGTGGCTGTCCTGTTCTCTGACCCCAGATAAGTTTATTAGGGTGCACAATAGTTTGGGGAACACAATAACACCACATTTCCCCTTTTTTGTCTAAAATTTAAAAAAGCTTATAACTAATACAAGAAAAACTATATCCAATAAGCATATACAATATATACAGTCAAGAATTACATTAATGATGTCTAGTCTATTAACATTTGACAGATTCAGATGGAAAACTCCATTAATATATATTAGCAATGTCCAGTCCAGTAACATTTGATAAACTCAGATTTAAAAAAATCTCATTACTTATCCTGTTTAAAACAAGTAGTTCCTTTTTAAAAGTGGATTCAATAATTGACCTTTTATCTTATCATATCCACATTGCCAAGATATGATTAAATATGGTTAAAATGTCATCAAACAGCATCTAGAGAAATCCTAAATACAGCAATAACAAGTTACCATTTTTTCCTAATGAATAAGTAAGATTTTTGTGATAGTTTCAGTGCTGATGAGGGTGCAGTCTGTGATTTCTGTGATGCTGGTAGCTATGTAAACAGGTGCATTCTAGGTAGAAAGAGCTTCAGACATGTCCCAGGAACCTTCAAAATAACTGCATGCATTGGCCTGTTCCAGAGACGGCCCCTAAGGAGATGCCACTGATGAGGCTAGAATCCATGGCTGTCTGCCTCAGCATTGGACTTTTGGTTTTTGTTATTTTATTTTTTAGATTATTTTTCTTTTATGTGCATGAGTGTTTTGTCTGTATGTATGCCATGTGCATGCCTAGTGCCTGTGAAGGTCAGAAGAGGGCACCTATCCCCTGGAACTGGAGTTACAGATTGCTGTGAGTCACCTTGTGGGTGCTGGGAACACCCCAGTTAACTGCTGAACTGTCTCTCCAGCCATTCAGCATCTGCTCCTAATGACAGAAATCTAGGGAGTGAATTAAGTGGGAGAATGCTACCATGACTTAAACAATGTAGCCTGTATTTCAAAGCCATTAAAAATCATAACTTTTAAAAAACTGTCATGATGGGAAATAAAATGCAAACCCTTCATGTGTCTACTAGAAAGGGCAGGGTGTGAAGCCATACATACACTCAGTATGGTTCCGGCTAGATTTTCATTTCCACACACACTGGCTAGCAGGAACTATGCCCACATTTTACTTTGGTTTCTTGAATTAGCTTTTCCTGGACAGTGAAAACTGTACTTTTTCATTGAAAGTTCTCTTTTCCAAGTTTTCTGTAATGAGAAAGGATCGTGTGTACAGTGGGTAGCGCACACCTGCTCAGGGTCGACGCGCTAGGTGCTTGTTGCACACAATGGCTATAATGCTCTGCTTGGTCTGCAGCTGCTGCTGGACACCCACTCCCTGAAGATGGTCCTGCTCGATCTCCCATCCATCGGCTCACAGGTGGTGAGGAAGGCACCTGCCAGTTACACTAAGATTGTCGTGAAAGGCATGACCCGGGCTGAAATGATCCTCAAGGTGTGTCTTCTCTGGGGACTCTGTTCAAAGGGGCTGGTCCCATCTTTTTGCAAACACAGAGTCTGCCCTGTCCCCTCTGGCTCCCAAGGGTTGTCCACACTCTGTGATGCACAGTTACCTGGGGATCAGCAATCCTTTCTGACAGCTGAGTTCTGTTTAATAAGCTCTACCAGCTGAGAGTCAGGTGGCAAGCCAGGAGAGAAGCCAGGGGACCCCTACCTCTCAGCAGGAATTTCAGGCCAGCTGTCACTCCCTTCCCCAGAAGCCTTTTGGCTTCCATGTTTTGCACCTTTAAGTGAACTCTGAACAGATGTTGTAGTAACTGAATCTAATTGGCAAATGGGCTTTTTAAAGCCTCATTTGACAAGCGATTGTACTTGGTGCTCTGGTAGAGCATCGCCTGCCTCTGATCTCCACCTGGGCCTGTCAGAAAAGGCTGGCAGCTGGGAAGCGAAGGTTCCGTTCTCACGAGAGCCAAGAGTCGAGCACCTGGGGCCTCTTCCGGCCCATTCCCCAGAGTGACTCAAATGATGGCAGGAGAATAAGGCTGCAGTGGCCTGGCCTGGCTACAGACCTCAGGATCTGGACCACATGAGGGTCCTGGGAAGACTAGGGCCTGTGCCTAAGGAAACTACAAACAGCCTCATGGCTCTCCTCCCCAGCTGGCTTGCTCAAGGGAGGAGAGATGCATTTTGGGAAGTATCTGCAAAGGACTTTTGAAGGAACTGCTCCTTGCCACTTTCTGGTACATTCTCAGGAATTCAAAACAAATCAGCCCACTAGGGAAGAAAATCAGCATATTCCAGAACCAAATGAAATTAATCTGGGATGGTGATGCCATCTGTCTGTATATTAATTGGTAGTTAAATGAATGTGGTGAAATGGAGTTCCGGGTTTCAGGTCTTCAAAGCAGTAAGGCCAGTTTGGAATTCTTGTTTCTGAGAACATCTATGGGCATCCGTTCCTTCTGCTTCTGCCCCCTCTAGGTAACAGACAGAAGGGGTGGATACCCCACCACCCATGAAATCCCCCAGCAGATGGTCTCTTCCATGCCTCCAGGTGGAATTAGGAGCCTTGGGGGGTAGGGGGACCAGGAATCCATATGTTAAAAAGCGATCTGGGTAATAATGGTGATTCAGGCACTCTGGGGAATACTGTGCTAATTGAACATCAAGCTGAAATGAGCCATTAGAGCATTTCTGAACATGGGCTTGGGGCTGGCAATGAAGGAGAGCTGACCCTGCCCTCCGGCCTGAGGGCTCTCAAGAACCTACTCTTGTCTCCTCCTTCGGTAGGTGGTGATGGCCCCTCATGAACCGTTGGTGGTGTTTGTTGACAACTACATCAAACTCCTTACGGATTGCAACACAGAAACCTTCCAGAAAATTCTGGACATGAAGGTGAGCTCGCTTGTTAAGTATAGCTCATCCACCCTAAGGCAGGGAATGTGGCTATAGAATTTGAGGGGTACCTCAACATGCAGGTTTCTGGCCTCACCCTGCATCCCAGATTGCAGAGAGCCTTTCCTGGAGGCTGATCCTGGCCACACAGACTGCAGCATCCTAGGACCACCTGGCCCAAGGGAGGGCCACTGCCCAGTGGAGGGTGGAGTGGGGCAGTGCCAGGGAGGGCAGGGGCCCGCCCTTCCCTCTGCTTCTCTTTATCTCTTCTCTCATCAACCGTTCGTCCTCTCCTACCCTCTTACCCTTTTTCCTTCCTCAATTTTCTCTTCCAGGCTGCTGTCTAGGATCAGTAGCTGCTCCGAAGAAGTCCAGGGCCTTGGCAGTTGTGCAGTTAGCTCAGCAGAGCTCAGGCTGGGCAAACTGCAGGACCAAGGTGTGCCTCCTCCCCCTGGCATCCGTTGTGGGACCACCCTCTGACCACCCTTCTCTCCTTTTCCTCTCAGGGGCTGAAGAGGAGCGAGCAGAGCAGCATGCTGGAACTGTTTCGGCAGAGACTCCCTGCCCCGCCCTCAGGGACAGAAAGTTCCAGCACACTGTCCCTAATGGCTCCAACACCAGAGCAGGAATCATCCCGCATCCGCAAACTTGAGAAACTGATTAAAAAGAGACTGTAAGGAACATACAGACATTGCCAGGGACCCTGAGCAACTAACTGATTTCTGGAAATCCTCACTCTCTCAGGACTCTAGGTCCTTAGTCTTGAAACCCCTGGGGTCATTACGGTTATTAAAATATCTCCCCCATACCCTGTCTTATTCTCCATGCCAGTCAGGGAAGCTGAGTGAAACTGGGTTCTAAAAAGGCATTTTTTAGATTATCTCCCATTCCTGAAGCTGAGGAAGCAGTGGGTGAAAGGTCCCTCTGGTTCACTTCTATCTCCAGGCTGCCTGTGATGGTTAAATTGTCACTAACTCATGTCATCTCACTTCATAGTCCTCCCCACCAGCTCTGGGCCCTACTAGCTTGTGCCTGAAGCCTGACTGAGGAAGCCTGGATCTCACCCCTTCCTCCCTCTGCATTTGAGGTCAAAGCCTCTACAACCAGGGGTCCTTTTCCCTCCTTGTCTCTGGAATTGGCTTGGGGCCTGAGTGAACCGAGTGGCAGATGACAGAGTGGAATACTGGCCTCTCTTTATCAGGACCCTGCCAGAATTGGCACATCCCACATTAATTGCTGCTTTCTAGGACTTAAATCTACTGTCTTCCATGACATGGCCAAATTACCCCTGTGTTCTCTGACATCTGTTTACTCCCTAAAAGAGAGCTGCCCGCTGATTCTCTTGCACATGGAGGAGATGGACTGTGGAGGCTGGTGTGCCCAGCCTTGGCAGCAGGTATCTTGCCTGTGATTGCCTGAGCTGGTGTGGAGGCAGAGTCTGCATGGCACTCTCCCTGCTCACATGAACACATTGTCCAGCCCACTTCACTTTGCTCCTGGATCCTAGGGAGGAGACTGTCTTCTAAGACACTAGGAAGGTCCTTTGGAAGGGCTTTCTTGGCAGAGGCTGTGGGAAGGAAGACACAGTAAATATGATCACCTGACTTCCCACTCCCTGTACATTTCAAGTCTAGAGTACTTCCTAGAGTCCCTGAAACATGGTAGCCGCATATAGCACCACAGTGGCACATCATTACTACTAAGAAAAACCACCTAGGAACGTAATTACTGACCTTGCACCCCAGGCTCAGAACCTTAAACAGCCCAGAGCATAGCCCAACCCTGTTCTGCCCATGCTGCCTACCACCAGCTCATGAAATCAAGCTCTGCAGTGGGAAATCACCCCACCTCCAGAGAATGGATGCCTCACCAGGGCGGGCATTAACCTGCTCTCTTGGCTCACATGAAACCAAGGTTACATGACCACTACCTCAGGGTGACCACCTTTAGTGACAGCTTTTGGTAGGTATAAACTTGTCAACCAGTAGGACAGTAAGATCTGGGTCCTTAAGTCAATCCCAGAGCTCGGTGCTGCTCCTCCACCACCACCACCACCATAGCAAAGAACTCATCTGGTTATTTCTAGCTACCCATAATGCTCAGCTTGGGTCCTGGGCCCTGTGTCTCTTTCTCTTTTCTTTTTGGTTCTTTTGACCCCTAAGCTCCACCTCAGCCCTAGCGCCTCATCTCTTCATCAGCGTCTAAACTGTTCTTGCTAGTTGGTATAATTCTTAGGTGTTGAGCATTTCGAAATTCTAAATGCCAAGAAAACCAATGGCAAGATGCATCGTAACTTAGACAAGCGCAGCTCCCTGGTGCTCAGCAGAGGCTCCTCTCTGCTGCTCTGTGGGCCCAGGGGTTGCATGGCCTGCCCTATTTTGGAAAGAAGCCATTGGGCTATCTCCAAACAGCACAGCCAATTCAGCCACCTGCCACCCACCCAGGGGAGCTGAGAAGCCAGTAGGCTCCTCCCCGACCAGGCCACTGTGGCCATCCTCACACCACTTACTACACTTCTCTTTTTGGTTCACTCACGAGAGGCTGGTTTTCCAGCCATCTCGGTAATGGCATTGAGATGTCAAGCCGCGATTTCTCCCAGTCGGTGGTCACAGCCAGCCACGTTACTCCCTTGATGTATTACACTGTCGGTAATCACCAAGGAGCCAGCAGATAGATGTCAGTAGGAGTTATGTTAAATGTCTTCTTGATGAGGACGGAATACAGTGTGTGCTGTAGAGACAGCCTATTCCTCACCTGGGGAATGCATTAGAGTCCCCTGGGGCCCTTTGAAAAATGCAGATGTCTGGAGGCTTAACTCTGTAAGTCTGCAGTGAGGCCTGGTGTGTATATGTTTGGAAGCTGTCAGAATCCACGGGAGACTGATTCCAGGACCACACACACCCCATGCAGATGCTCTGTCCCTTCTATAAATGGCATAGTGTGTGTAAATAATCTAAACACATCCTCTCATATGCATAATGCCTCATATGCTATAAATACTACATAAATTTGGGTTGTTTTGGATGGATTTATTGGTTCTTGGGGGCGGGGGTAGTGGTTTTATTTTGTTTTGTTTTTAAGACAGAGTCTCAGTCACTAAGTGGTTCAGGCTGACCTTGAACTCATAACCCGGGCTGGCCTCCCAGCTACTGGCAGTACAGTTACGCACTGCCATACCTCGAAATAAATAGTTGTTACACTGGATGGCTTAGGGACTAATCACAATTGAGAAACTAGTCTGTATGTGTTCAAACAGGTTTTTTTCCTCCCCAGATATTGTTACTGCCTTTGGTAAAACCTCAGATGCATGACCCATAGATACAGAGGACAGACTGTAGAATGCTTGTCCCTGCTGTCAGCCATTGCATTGAAAAGAGAAAGGACTTTAAAGAGGGCCTGTAGCCCATGTTCACAAGTGTGTGTTTCTCAGGCTGACTAGGCCAAGGCTGTCGCTGTGCAGCTGAGCCGGCAGCAGCACAGCCTATCCAGTGGCTGGCCGCTTTCATCTGAAGCTGTAGAGGTGATGAGGACGGGACCTAGAGCTGGACTCTTCCTGTAGTGATCGGGGTTCTTCTTCTTGTCATGGCCCCGGCTCAGCCAGGAGCTTATTATTGTCACTTCAGAACAACAGACATAGCTAGGCATGTGGTGCACAGCTCTAATTCCAACACTGGGGAGGCAGAAACAGGCGGACCTCTGAGGTAGAGGCCAGCTTGTTCTAAATAGAGAGGCGGGCGGTGGTGGTGCACGCCTTTAATCCTAGCACTCGGGAGGCTGAGCCAAGCAGATCTCTCTGAGTTCGAGGCCAGCCTGGTCTACAGAGCAAGATCCAGGACAGACACCAAAACTACACAGAGAAACTTGTCTCGAAAAAAACAAACAAACAAACAAAAATTAGAATTCCAGGCAAGCCAAGGCTACATAGTAAGACTGTTGAAGAAAAACAGGACAAAAACAACAAGAAATGTGAAGAGTTCTTTGCAACTCTTTTGTTAGGACAGATACCTAGCTTAGAGGGGCCAGAGTAGAGAAAGCTTTGTTTAGACTATACCTGCAAAGCAATAGCCACAGAGAACCTCTGGCCTCTTGTAGAGCCTTGCAGGTGCAAGGCCTTGGGTGCACACCCTATCACAGAAAAGAAAATTCCTCTCTGACAGAACAAAGAATCAGCACCAAGATTCTACCCAAGACCCAGAAAGGTGCCCACTTTGCATGCATCTCAAGTGACTCGTAGGTGCCCATCAAGTGACTGAAAGAAGAGGGCACAGGTCCCAGCTGCTGCTTGGCACCGGGGCATCGCACAGGCCCATCCTAAGTCGCTGTTGGACAAGGAAGCCTGGCTCCCTGTTTACAGAAGGCTAAAGGAAGTTGCCAGAAGTACGCAGCTGGAAATGTCATTCCTCTCCCTGGGAAGAGAAGTCTGAAAATAACCTTAGCTTGCTGGAGGGGGAAGGCAAGCTCCACACTTACTGTCTACTCCAAGTTAAATTCCCAAAAATAAAATGTTAGCACTGGCTACATTGGGCCATTTAAGCATTAGCCTTGGAAACAGGCTTGTGAAAAGCCAGCAGGCATGAAGAGAACCATTATGTTTTACGTATGAAATAAAAATTTCCAGCCCCATCCTAACTGTCCATCAACAAAGCCTGTTGGACCCAGAGAGTTCCACACCTTCGGGAGATGTAAATTTCTTTCAAATCAAAGGATCATTCTTTTGTCTAAGTGTCTTTCGTTTTGCCCATCTGGAATTGATTTCTTGCTGCATCTTGAAATACAAAATACTGCAGTTAATTAAAGCATTACTGAATGTCATTTGCTCGAATGTCTTTCCCTACTGCTGACAGAAAACAGAAGGAACCCTAAGAGCAAGCCTTGAGCTTCCCTCCCAGCCACCACTCTTCCCACTGAGGCAGGTGGAGGGACATGCTCTCCTTCCCTAACAGTCTAAGAAGGCTGTGCCCAAGAAGAACGTGGCAGTCCCGGGCCGCTGCTGGCTGTCCAGCTGCAGTGGCACCCTCTGAATGTGTGTCAAGTGTACTGCTCCTGGTTTGGATTCCACTTTGCGCTGAGTTTCCATCCCTTGGCTTTCCCTTCCCCTCCCCGTTCTAGTCTCAGCCCAGTTTCCCATGTGGCTGCCCAGAGATCTCTCGCCTGTGCACAGCAAGTTATTCGGGCTTCCTTCACAGCTGGGTGGGCATTTTGCAACGAGATCTTTGAGGGAGTTCTGATGTTTCTTTCAACAGTGGAAAATCTGCCGTAGCACTTCCATTAGTCTGGCCTGAGATCTTTACCTCGTTTCCATCCATCGTCACCAGCTCCTGCTTCCACAGGACAGCCAGGCAGGGATGACCCTCATGAGAAAAGAAACACTTCCGATTACCCACCCCAGAGGGCCGCGGGCAAGATGATTTTCCTACCAGCCCTCTGCCTTCTTACCTACATAGCCAGGCAGAGGGAGCATTGGTGAGCAGTGGCCTATGAAGAATGTGTCCACTGGAAACAGAAGCAGGCTGGGGTGGAAACTTCCACAGAAGCCCTGCTCTGCAGGTCTGGTCCTAGCACTTTGACAGTGGGCCAGTCATTGATTCTCAGAACCTCGGCTTGCAACATCTGTGAAAAAGGATTGTAAATCTTCCCAGTAATCCTTGTATTTTTTTTTCTTTCATTTTAATGAGACAGATCCAGGCTGGCCTCGAAGTCCTGTTCCTCCTGCTTCTGCCTTCCAAATGCTGGGATTGCAGGTATGTGCCACTAAGCCCAGCTCTTCCCAATGACCTGAGGTAGGATTTCTGTGAGTTTGAAACTGGCCTGAGCTACATAGTTCCAGACCAACCTGGCTTGCAGAGTAAGACTATGCCTCCGACAGAAAGTCAACAAGGCTGTGCAGATCACACAGGATAAGGTGTGGGTCTGCCTCTCTGGGCGGTGGGAAATGTGAGCATTATCATTTGCCATGGCTGAGTCTGGCTGGAGGGCCTGACAGCGGGGGCGTAACCTCCTGTGGCCAAGCCTGCCTTCCCTGGGAAGTGGATGAATCCTGCTTCTCTGTTCCAGCTGCATCCGCAGTGAGCAGCAGAATGTCGGCCTTGCCCTTTTTAGGTTGTGATGGTGATGTCCATCTCACTCAAGAGCTCTCAAATTCTGCACTCCCATTGTGTGCTCCTCCTGCCCTGGCAGCGGCTACTTCCCTAGCCGTTAGGGATAAGCCTGCATACGTCGAAGAGAGCTTCCTCTCCCAGTGGTGTTGGCCAGGCTGCCCACTCTGCAGAGTGGGACACGTTTCCTTTGAATGCCTGGCAAAGGTCATCTTCCAAAAGAGTGCTTTGCGTACGGTGTCTAGTCCGTGGTCCCACTCTCTGGTTATTCTTGCCTGAATGCCTTCTGTTGTCTTCTGGGGTTTTGTGAGGTTTGTTTTCTGACCTACAGTAACCCCCAAATTATGGAGAGACAAGCAGTCCTAATTGGGAAAGCTGTGGTTGGCTCACCGAATGGAATCCATTAAATGCCTGTCAAAGAATCTTAGATTTTTCTCAAGGCTGCCTAATTACCTGCATTCAGGGGCAAAGTTCCTACCTAGCCCTGATGACTCAGAGAATATGGAAAGATAAGAGTGATTATAAATTAAAAATTGTGTTGGGTAGGGCTTTGTGGCAGACTCCTAGAATCCTAGCACTGCGGAGGCTGAGACAGGCTGAGGAGGAGATGGAAGCCGCCCTTGTGGTTGGGGAGAGAGCTCGGGTAGGGTGCTTGCTTGTCTGGCAGCTGCAGGAACCTGGACCCATCTACTGCACTACCAAAGACAAAGGACTGCCAAAGGTTTTGTTTTTACCAAAACAGACAAACTGTGGGAGAAAACTGTGAAATGGTCAGTCTGCTAAGACTGCTTCCCACTTAATCTGAGACGTCTCTCAGCTTCTGCTCCATAATCAAGTGGAATTTGCACAATTTCCACGCCTCCTTCTGTTCAGGGTAATTTTTCAACAAGTCAGAAATTAAGACCAGCTTCTCAGCAAACTCCCCTCTATTTCCAAGGCCAAGGAAAGTCTTTACAGAGGGTGCCGAAGCTTTCCAGAGTGGTGGCGAGCAGTAACTAGCTGCTTCTGCCCCTTCGTTTGAGTTACGGTGCAAGATGGACTGCATTCCACCGGTGCCCTGAAGGAAGTACTGTGACTGGCCATCAGAGGCAGCCACTGCGGAGCTTTCCCGGGCAAATGGAAGGATAGCTCGTACACAGAGAAACAACCATTCACAAACACACCTTCCACCCACAGACCCATGTCCAGGGCAGTCCTGACCCCATGTTTAACTTTACCTTTAAGATTTATTTTGGGGCGTGTGTGTGTGTGTGTGTGTGTGTGTGTGTGTGTGTGTGTGTGTCCAGAGAGCATTTTGGATCTCCTGGAACTGGAGTTACAGATGGTTGTGAGCCACTGTGTGGGTGCTGGGAATCCACCCCGGTTCTGTGGAATAACAGCCAGTGCTCTTAACCACAGAGCCGTCTCTTCAGCCTGCCCTCCTCTTTTTGAAGCAGAGTTTTTTACTCTGTAGTCCAAGCTGATCTCAAACTTGTGTCCATCCTCCTGTCTCAGCCTCCCAAGTGCAAAGATTACGTACAACAGCCATACCTATCTTGTGCTCTTTTAACTTTGAATTATATTTTTTCAAATTTATTTTAATGTACACCCCCACACACACATGGGTGCAGTAATGCATGTGTGGAGGTCAGAGGACAACTTTTAGGAATTGATTTGCTTCCACTATATGGGTCCTACTGATCAACTCAGGCAGCGAACACCTACCACTGAGCCATCTTACCAGCCCTCGTCCCAGGTATTGGCTCTGAGGCTGACAAACTTTGCTGTCAGGGGAATACAAGAAGTAGGTCCCAGCTGTAGGTCCTGGACCCTGGCTGTAGTGGCCAGCTGTGTCTTCCAGTGTGGGAGAGGGAAATGGCAAGTTCTAGGTCAGACAGGCCACAGAGCAAGACCTACTCCTAAAACTATTTAAGTAGGTTGGATCCTTTTTGTGTGGGGGACCAGGAAGCTCAGTGAGGGAGAGTGATGTGCCCAAGGATATGTGCCCAGGTGTGGGGTGGACTGCATGGCGACCCCTGCTGCTTGACAGAGTTCCAGCATTTTGACATTGTGGACTACACCCCGGAAGGGGTGGAGCCAGAACCTGACCAAAGCCTCCTTCCATTTTCCAGATCCCGTGTACTTCACTGGTAGTTTTCAGATGTATAAGCTATGGGATTCTTGGTATACAAAAGAGGCGTGGAAACTTTATTATAAAAAACGTGTTTTGAGCTTAAATCTTTTCAAAGAAAATCAAGAGAGGATGTTGAAACTGTTTGAGTAAGTGGAAAATATTTCTGGGATCCATGGCACATGCTTGGAGGCAGGAGGGTCAAGGGATACCCTCCACTGCCTGGGGAGGTGGCTCAGTGGTTACAGCACCTGCTCCTTTTGTAAGTAGAGGACGACCTGTGTGTGGTTCCCAGCACCCACTAAATCGAGTTCCATGGGTTGATGCCCTCTTCTGCCCTCCTTGGGCACCAGGCGTGTGAGGCCAACCTGGTCTACATAGTAAGTTACTAAGACGATTGTCTTTTTTTTTCAAGGCACACCTGGTGGTGCATGCCTTTAATCCCGGCACTCAAGAGGCAGAGGCAGGAGGATCTCTGTGAGTTTGAGACCAGCCTGGTCTACAGAGCAAGTTCCAGGACAGGCAGAGCTACATAGTGAGAACCTGTCTCAAAAAAAAAGAAAAGAAAAGAAAAAAGAAGAGGATGAAGACAAAAGGGAAAAGTACTTTACATTTAAGGTCATAAATGACAATGTTTGTTTGGTTGTTTGTTTGTGACAGTGTGGTTTTGGTGCCTGTCCTGGATCTCGCACTCTAGACCAAGCTGGCCTTGAACTCACAGAGATCTGCCTGGCTCTGCCTCCCGAGTGCTGGGATTAAAGGCGTGCACCACCACCGCCTGGCAATATAAATGACAATTTATAATTTGTGTTTCAACCCAGCGTCTACTTCATTGCTGCTTGCTTTGGTTTCACAGAATCTAGAAATCTTGATTTGAAATTTTGTAAACAAGCAAGGAAGTGGTAGCACACACCTTTAATCCTAGCACTCAGGAGGCAGAGGCAGGCAGATCTCAGTTGGAGGCCAACCTGGTCTACAGAGTGAATTCCAGGACAGCTGGAACTGTACAGAGACCCTGTCTCAAAAAAAAAAAAAAGAAAGCCAGGCGGTGGTAGCGCACGCCTTTAATCCCAGCACTCAGGAGGCAGAGCCAGGTGAATCTCTGTGAGTTCAAGCCCAGCCTGGTCTCCAAAGTGAGTTCCAGGAAAGGCGCAAAGCTACACAGAGAAACCCTGTCTCGAAAAACCAAAAAAAAAAAAAAAAAAAAAAAGAAAAAGAAAAAAGAAAAGAAAAGAAAAGAAAAGAAAAATTGAAAAGAGTGTCCTTCCAACCACAGATATTCTCTCTTCCCCGACTCCGTGTGTGTGTGTGTGTGTGTGTGTGTGTGTGTGTGTGTGTGTGTACTAGCATTTGTGCACCACAGTGTGCACGTGAAGGTCAGAACAGCATTGAGTGTTGGTCTCACATCCCACCTTTGAGACACAGTATCTCTTGCTGTTAGCTGCTGCCTACCCCAGGCCAGCTGGTTCCCCAAGCTTCCTGTGAGTCTCCCCTCCCGATAGGGCCACACTGGGATTCCAGATGCAAGTGAACACTAGTGTGTTGGATTTTCATCTGGGTTCTAAGGATCTAAAGTTGTTAAGCTGGTGCAGCAGGCACTTTACCCATCAAGCCAACTCCTCATCCCAAATATATTTTATTTATTTATTATATATTTTAGTACACACACACACACAAACGTATACACACACACACATACACACATTTTTGTGTGCTTGGTTTTTTGTTTTGTTTTGTTTTTTTGGTTTTTCAAGACAGGGTTTCTCTGTATAGCTTTGCGCCTTTCACTTTGTAGACCAGGCTGGCCTCGAACTCACAGAGATCCAATGTGATCTGCCTCCCGAGTGCTGGGATTAAAGGCGTGTGCCACCACCGCCCAGCAGTGCTTGGTCTTTTTTGAGCTCAGGCTTACCTCAAACCCTCAATCCTCCTGCCTCACAGCCTCCTGCCCAGTCTGAGTTGCTGGGGCTACAGCACGTGCCACTGTGCACAGCAGCAAGCACAGATACTCTAATTAAACAGAGGTGCCAGGGGCTGGAGAGATGTCTCAGTGGTTAGGAGCACTCTGCTCTTCCAGAGGTCCTGAGTTCAATTCCCAGCACCCACATGGTGGCTCACAACCGGATGCCCTCTTCTGGTCTGCTGGCATACATGCAGACAAAACATCTTTATATATAAGTAAATCTTTAAAAAGCAAACAAAGTTGGGCAGTGGTGGCGCACACCTTTAGTCCCAGCACTTGGGAGGCAGAGGCAGGCAGATCTGGGTAAGTTCAAGGCCAGCCTGGTCTACAAAGGGAGTTCCAGGACAGACTCCAAAACTATACAGAGAAACCCTGTCTCAAAAAAAAAAAAAAAACCAAAAACCAAAAAACAGAGTAGCAAGATAAACTCTCTCCTAAACTGCCCTGTAACATGAATTGCTAAACGGTCTTATTAATTTAAAAAAAAAAAAACCTGGAGCCAGATATTGGGGTGAAAACTGAGAAAACAAGCCACAGCCAACCTCACTTTACCAACTCCTCAGCCTCCAGAGAGAGCTACTTCCTGTATACTCACACGTATATACATTTCTGTGTCCTGCCATCTTACTTCTTTTCTTTGCCCAGCTACATCAATTCCTCTTTCAGCCCAGCTCTGTCAATTCCTGTCTGTCTGTACAGACCTCCAGACCTCTATGGTTAACTAGTGCTGGGATTAAAGGCATGTGCCACCATGTCTGGCTCTGTTTCCAGTGTGACCTTGAACTCACAGAGATCCAGATGAATCTCTGCCTCCCAAATGCTAGGATTAAAGGCATGGGCTACCACTGCTTGACCTCTATATTTAATATAGTGGCTGGCTTTTTCTTCTGATCCCCTGATAAGCTATAATGGGGTGCACAAATCAATTATCACCACACTGCCCTAGCAACAAAAGAACTTGCCAAGGACCCTCATCAGCCCATCTATGACACCTTTGGGAAACACACTATGTTGGTAGTTTAAATGTTTAGTTTTTTAGGAACCTAAAAAATGTAATTTTAAAGTAAAGTTAGGGGCTAGGCCTGTAACTTGATTGGTACAGTGCTTGCCTAATATGCATAAAGCCCCGAGTTGGATCCCCATCACTACAGAACTGGATATGGTAGCACATGGTTGATTTTTGGTTTGGGTTTTTTTTTTAATTTTGTTTTTTAATATATGCATGTATATCTATGTGGGCATCTATATGCATAAGAGTACAGGTACCCAGGAGAGGACATCAGATCCCCTGGAGCTGGAGTTACAGGCAACTGTGAGCCACCCAATATGGGAGCTGGGAACTGACATGGGTGTTGGGAACTGAACTCTGGTCCTCTGCAGTAGCAGCATGTGCTCTTAACCACTGAGCTGTCTCTTGAGGCTCTGGTGGTACACACTTGTAATCCCAGCACTTGGAAAGTGGGGGGCAGGAAGATCAGAAGTTCACAATCAGCCTCAGCTACAAATCAAGTTCAAAGAAGGCTAGACTAAGAAATATAAGATCCTGGAGAAAGAAAGAGACAGAGACAGAAACAGAGAGAGAGACAGAGATAGACAGAAACAGAGACAGAGAGACAGACAGAGACAGAGACAGAAGAAAGAATAGAATCAAAGCTTTGTGGGGATCCACCTCATGCCATCTCCATGTGGGTCTGGAAGCTCCTGTCCCTTGTTTCTCTGACCTTGGAAGGTAGAAGGTTTGGGCCTATTGCCTTGCAAGAAGCAGTCCCATTCATTTAAAATGGCCCAGCCATTCAACAAAAGCACCTGAACTGTTACCCAGTTTGTTTAGATAACCTTGGAGTCTACCTCCTCTGCTAAAAAGACACTTGGGAAAGCTCTGGTGAACACTCATTCTGCCCAGCAGTCAATTCCAAGAACAAGATAGTGTCTTAGTCCCTGTTTTATTGCTGTGAAGAGACACCATGACCAAGGCAACTCTTATAAAGGAAAGCATTTAAGTGAGGCTGGTGTCACGGAGGCAGACATGGTAGCTGAGAGTTCTGTATCTGGATCCAAAAGGCAGCAGGAAGAGAGAGACACTGGGCCTGGCTTGAGCATCTGAAACTCCAGTGACACACTTCCTCCAACAAGGCCACACCAACTCCAAGAAGGCCACACCTCCTCAGCCCTGTCAAGTATGGCGCTCCCTAATAACCAAGCATTCAAGCATACTAGCCTATGGGGGCCATTCCTTATCAGGGACTGGGGGGTCTGGCCCCTCGATAGTCCCCTCCCAGGGTCCAGGAAGAATCTACAACCTGCTGATAATTTTTTTTGTTTGTTTGTTTTTTGAGACAGGGTTTCTCTGTGTAGCTTTGCGCCTTTCCTGGGACTCACTTGGTAGCCCAGGCTGGCCTCGAACTCACAGAGATCCGCCTGGCTCTGCCTCCCGAGTGCTGGGATTAAAGGCGTGTGCCACCACCGCCCGGCTTTGCTGATAATTTTATCTTTGATGAAAAGAAATGAATCTATGTACAGGAAACTCCTTAGTCCATACACTTTATTCTTCTGAGTCATTTCTCTCTCTACACAGCTTCTATTCTGCTCTCATGCCCCTTTCTTGCCCGATTTGTCTCTACCTTTATCTGTTGTCCCCTCTAAGTTCTATCTTAATTCTCTCATCTTAGTTCTGTCCCATCTAGGTTCTCATCCATCTAGTTCCTTCCCATCTTAGCTCCTCTCCCATCTCCTTCTTTCTCTTCTTGTTCTTCCTCATCTTGTTCTTCCCCATTTGGCTCTTCCTCATCTTCCATCTTGTTCCTCTAGTATTCTCTTTTAGCCCTTCAGTCTAGTTCTTCCCATCTAGTCCATTTCTCTCCAGTTCTTACCCATCTAGTTCTTCCATCCTCGTTTTCCTCTCTCTCTCCTCCTCTCGGTCTCCTTATTCTCTCAGTTCTCTTAGCAATCCTCTGGCCAAGCAAGGTCACCAGGCTTGAATTCTTATGGAGTCATAAAAGTGGTAAGAATTTTCCTCAGGCAGTGACCGTCAGGCTTTCTTTTACAATCCAGAAAGGGAGTGGTAAAAGAGGAGGTCTACCTCAGGGCAACCCTTCCCTCCCTCTGGAGCCCAAGGTTAAGGGGATCAATTCCTGGGTACTTGCTACCCCACAGTAGTAAATCCTCCCTCCAGGTGGGAAGCTCTGAATTGGAGCACCAGGGTTCAGTGTACGTTATTGATTTGGGGACTTTGGCCAAAGTCCCTCATTTTGCAGAGAGGATACTAACTAAGGTCCTGTTGCAATCAGGCTAGCCTCTACTCTAAGCTACTCCATATTGTGTAAAACAGTGGTTTCTCAGCCTGTGCCTTGCTTGGAGTGACTCCACCTGGGTGGACTTGTGAACAGCAGTAGGTGTTCAGTACCATCCACTAACACAGACTGATAAATGGTTTGTTCCCAGTTGGACAAAGGGCACCACCCTATTCATGTGTCAGGGTGAGTTGGGGCTGTAGGAGCATGAGAGAGCCATGTCCAAGGATTCATGGGGAAAAAAACCGCTTCCTCATCTGGGCCACCTCAAGAGGAAGATGCCTAGTACTTTGAAGGGGAAAGACCCCACTGTGTCCCAGCCTAGTAAAAATTCGCTATGTGTTTGATTCATCTGCCTGGACCTGCCGTCCATCCATCATCTTGTTCATTTGGTCCCGCCCTCTCACCTCCGCAGCCAGACTCAGCTCTGCGGCTCCTCTCGAACCTGTGGCTGGGCCCTAAGTACAGCAGCAGACCCATCTTTCCTTCTCTCACCTGATACCGGTTTACAAGGACCTAGGGCCTAGTATAGCTTCATTTTCATTTACGTCTACATTTATTTAAAATCTATTTTTATCATATTTTTATTTATTCAGTTTTTGTGGGTGTGTTCCTCCTGTGTGAGGTCAGAGGATAACTTTGAGGAGTCAGTTCTCTTCATCCACCTTGTGGCGCCTGAGGAATCAAACTCAGGTTATCAGGCTCAGCATAGGGCACCTTTACTTACTGATCCATCTTTCTGGCTCCTGTTTTTATTATGGGGCAGAGGTTTACCAGGATAACCTTGAACTTCCTATGTAGTTCAGGCTGGCCTCAAGTTCCCAATCCTCCTGTCTCAGCCTACACTGTAGCTGTAATTACAGGTTGGGATTCAGGTGGCAGAGACAGGCAGATCTGTGTGGCTTGGAGGCGACCCTGGGCTACACAGTGAGACAAAACAGCAAGCCAAACACCTGCTACCAGAGCTGAGGAAATGCTTCAACCTGTAAAACACTTTCCTCCCAACATGAGGACTGAAATTAGGGTCCCCTGGCACCCACACAAAGCCCAGAAGGCCTGGAGGTTGACCTGTAATCCTAACTCTCAGGAGGTAGCAACAGAGGATCTTGGGAGCAAGGTAACTCGACTTTGGTAAATACAGAAAAAAATCCAGGAAGATATCTGACTTCCACACACATTAAAAAAGAAAAGAAAAAAGAAAAAGGTTGATGCTGCCTGTCTCTTGCATCTGCAAGGTGGTTTTGCTGAACACTCCCTTTGATGGTGCGTTCGTACCTACTTCTCCACATACCCACTCAGCCATGGCCGTGATATTTTTTCCGGCATCGTGGGCTAGAGGATGTCATTGCAGCTCTATCTGCAGAAACCCAGGAGGCAGGAGTTCCTCTTTCATTTTCGTTGCACAAGACCAAATGTGACCCAACCTGTGCTGCATCTTGCAAGAAAGCTTGCTTAGTCAAAGTTGGTTGTGTAAAAGACCCAGGCCCTTCTGCCTGGGCTTCATTGGTTCAACCATGAAATCGATGGTCATGCTTTTTTTTTTTTCTTTCTCCTGAGAAAGGCTCTCATGTAGCCCAGACTTGACATGCAGCCAACAATGACCTTGAACATCCAATCCTCCTGCTTCAGCTCCCCAGTGCTGGAATAACAGGCACATACTTCCATGCCCAGTATTCTGCAGCACTGGGGGTCGAATCCAGGCCTTCGTTCCTGCTAGACAAGCAAGACTACCAACTGAGTTACATCCCCACCCCAGTGGTCTTCCTTTCTACGTGCAGTGTGGTGAGGTAATAAATCATAAAGTAAAATAGAGTGAAGTGGTTCTTTTCCTCCTCCTGGTGGCCTCTACTCTTCCTCCACCGGGGCCCGGGTCAAATGATCCGAGATCTGAGCGCTCAGACTGCTGCAGTTCTGTAGCAGAGAAGAGCTTTGGAAAGCCTGGCTCTCCGGGCACGGGTCCTAGCGTGCTCTTTCGGTTACTCTTGTTTTACTTATGCAGAAAGAGCTTTTCAGTTTTAAACGCCACAGTCCTGGAGGACTTTGTGACTCCAGTTCCGAGAGATCTGACACCCTCTTCTAATCTCTGAGGACGTGAAGATCCAGGCACGCACATGGTGCACATATATACAGGAAAAATACTCACATAAAGTAAGTAAATCTAAAAAAAAGCCAGGCGGTGGTGGCGCATGCCTTTAATCCCAGCAATCGGGAGGCAGAGCCAGGAGGATCTCTGTGAGTTCGAGGCCAGCCTGGACTACCAAGTGAGTTCCAGGAAAGGCGCAAAGCTACACAGAGAAACCCTGTCTTGAAAAACCAAAAAAAAAGAAAAAAAAAAGCCAGTCATGGTGATGCACACCTATAATCCCAGCGCTTGGCAGCTGGAAGCAGGAAAGTCGGGTGTTCAGTTTAAGGTCATTCTGAGCTACATAAAAATAAAAAAGAGAAAAAAATATAACAAAGAAAAGCGTGAGATAAGATTTGGGGGATGTTCAGTGAGGTCTACTGGGTTGGAGGTGCCAGGACAGAGAGGATTCTGATCCCCTAAGATTGGAGTTACAGAGGGTTGTGACACTCTGTGTGGGTGCTGGGAATTGAACCCAGGTCCTCTGAAAAAACAGCCAATGGTTTTAATCCCTAAGCCATCTATATGAGGAGCAACTGGCTGTACCCAAAGGCTCCCCTTCTCCATCCTGTCTCAGGCAGCCATACGGCTCTGGATCCTCTCTGGTCTTGAAGCACCTTGGAGACCTGTGAGGCTGCCTTTGCAGTGTGGCCCCACAGGTCAGCTGTTTGTCTAAGGAACAATGACAGCAGACCCTTCTATTTGTCAGCCAAGGAACCAAGAGTCTGACCTTCAGTTGCTTAACCCAGGGCTATTTTCCCAGCTTGCAAGCCCTTGTCCAGTCTGAATGTGCCGAACAGAGCCGGAGTACAAATGCGTCGATGTAGGCCCAAGGAGACCGTGTGCCCCAACCCTCTGCAAAATCCCATCTGTGTGTATTTTGCAAACACCAGGAGTGGACCTTTTCAAGTGTAACAAGGGAGCGCTTGGGAAAGTCAGCTCCGAGTTTACAGATGGGAGCATCCAGGTAGGGCCAGAGTTCACTGGCTTGTGGGGGCTCCTGACAGGGAACATTTGCCTGATTACATACCAGCCACACTTGGTCTCTGGGTTAATGTTGCCCTCTGGCTTGAGCAGACCACATCCCTCCACCTAAACTGGTGAGCTCCCAGCTGAGAGGTTGGAAAGGGGGCCTGCTGGTCCTTCAGGCCTGCTTAGCTCTGAAATTGCCAAGCAAGCACCTGGGTGTTCCTCTGGCTCTGTGCCCCTGTGAATCCCAGGGGCTTCTGGTTTATCCCCCATCCCCACCCCAGCCCAGTGCCCACCCTCAGGTGGGTTGTGTTGAGCTTACTAACCATTAGAGCTTATCTTTGTCTTAAGCCTCCTGTGTGCTGGGATTACAGGTACGCACCACAGTTCCTGGTTCCTGGCTAAAGCACATCTTTTTCATTCAGCCTGCTGCTCCCTTAAAAAAGACAAGGTCTTGTGTCGGGCGGTGGTGGCACACGCCTTTAATCCCAGCACTCGGGAGGCAGAGCCAGGCGGATCTCTGTGAGTTCGAGGCCAGCCTGGTCTACAGAGCGAGATCCAGGAAAGGTGCAAAGCTACACAGAGAAACCCTGTCTCGAAAAACAAAAACAAAAACAAACAAAAAAAAAACAACCCAGAAAAGGTCTCATGTAGCCCAGGCTGACCTCAAACTCTCTAGGGAGTCAATGATGGCCTTCACTTCGTGAATTCCCGATCCCTATGTCTCCATCTCCCAAGTACTGGTCTTGCTGGTAGTGCCACTTACTTTTCCCTTCTTTACTGAAGATGGCAGACTCCTTTCAATGTCTTCAGATACTCAAAGGACAAAATTAAATTCTATTTTTTAAAGCCTTTTGTTGGCATGAATACAGATAAAGGAAAGAAGAGATTGGACAGGGAGGCAGATCCTCTACACTATTTAACAGAGAACAACCTGGAACCCTGGAGGCTGGAGACTTCAAGGTGCCATGGACATGGGCACAAGCCAGCAGCCTGAGCCAGGACTGGTTTTAATCCACTGGCTGGCTTTGCTGAAGACAGGCTGTTCCCCAGAAACAAGCAGCAGCCATGAGGGGTCCTGCCTGGCCCTAGTCTGACTTAATTCCCATTTGGGCATCAGTTTACTTTAGTGCAAAAAACCCCACAAAAGTGCAGGACTGGCATCCATTGTCTGGCAGCTTTTGTTCCTGAGGCCCTGCTGGAAGAGGCCTCAGGCTGGAAGCCAAGTTCTGTGAGGACATAGTGCCTCTGTGATCTAGGCCTAGGGGTGACGGCCCCTCTCTGAAAGGACCGCTTTGAGATGAGGCCAATCCCTGTGTAGACTCCATGATCTCTCTGGGCCATGCTTGTTTTGTCTAACTTACCTCCTGGTTTCTACAGGCACCCCAGCTGCTCCTCAAATAAAAGCCTGTCTCCAAAACTGGGATGGGATGGGTTAGGAGAGAATCAGGTACCTTTTTCCTTCCCCTGGTGACTTTATTTTACTTCATTTTTATACAAGACAAGGCCTTGTTATGTAGCCCTGACTGGCCTGGAATTTCCCTCAAGCTTTAATTAGAATTTTCTGAGCAACATCCTGGGGGAAACATCTGGAATAAGATGTAGGATGATGAAGAGTCCAAATGGCAATCTCTTTAAAGGCCCTAGTATGTGTACAGTTTGAAGCTGGGTATTTGGTTCATACCATAATCCTGGCACTTGAACATGGTAGGCTGAAGCAGGAGAATTATCTAGAATTTCAGGCCAGCCTGTAAGATTTTGACTTAAAAACAAAACATTTAAATCTAAACTCACCAGGCAGTGGTGGCACACACCTTTAATCCCAGCACTGGGGAGGCAGAGCCAGGCAGATATCTGTGAGTTCGAGGCCAGCCTGGTCTACAGAGTGAGATCCAGGACAGGCTCCAAAACTACACAGAGAAACCCTGTCTTGAAAAGCCCAAAAATAAGCAAGCAAATAAATAAATAAATAAATAAATAAATAAATAAATAAGATAAAATAAAATAAAATCTAAACTCACTACTCAGGCCTTCAGAGATAGAGCCCATTTCCAGGATCTGAGCTTCAAGGTTCACACATGGTTACATGGTAAGTCCCCTTCTCAGGCCCCTTGAGCCAGTGGTAAACTTTAGTTCTCTCTCTTTCCAAGAGCACCTCTGCCCCTGCCCCCAGGAATGCCAGGTGTCCCAGGTGAGGTCTAACTAGATAGGATTATTAGCAGGAGATAGTAAACAATTCTGCGTGGAATGGAGGTTCATCACATTGGCCTCTGCATCATGAACAGACCTATGGTTAATTCTCCAAGCCCTTCTGATTTCTGCATACATCAGTGCTAAGCAGATCTCAAAGGAAGGGAGGGAGGGAGAGAGGGAGGAAGGAAGGACTGGTGGGTCACTCAGCTTATGCTTTGAGAGTTGCTTGTAAGTTCTCCAGAGGTAGGAGGATGCCCTGCTTGGTCTGTGCCTAAAAGAGTTGGGAGAGGTTGTTCTTTGTGGTCAGAGAGAGCCCATACAGGCTGTAGACCAGCTACTCCCTGTGTCCAGTTTGATGACTGCTACTCCTGGGGCCCAGAAGCCGCTGTGACATCCTGGGCCAGCTGCTTAATGATACTGGTGCCAGTGAGGACATGTACCCAAAAGAGTGCCCTGGATTCACTTGAACCCTCCAAATCTGGAAGCTTCATATTCTCTTTCTTATGCTAGCAGCTTTGATGTCTCCATGGATCTTCTGCCAAAATGTAGATAGTGTTCAGAATACAGCGCGGAGGGTGGCAACGTGGCTTCTCAGGCTCCGGAGTCAGCAAGTCCCAAGGTAGGCTAACTCCCCACAGCAATCTGCACCGAGGCGGAGTGTGCTTGTCAGAGCGCAGCATGCTGAGCTTTCTCAGTCTCCAGCTCTTCTGGCCTACCAGCAGCTCCTTGGAGCAATTACTACCTTCCTGGTCATCTTTCCCAGTATGACCAGCTCACCTTTCACACCCTCAGAAAGTACAGAGGCTCCTCCTCTGACACCAGGGGTCCAGTACTGCTGAGGTGTGCAGATGTTGGGATCGACCGGAGTGGGGAAGTGGGACAGACAGAATGTCCTTGCATTAGACACTTGTCTGGTACCATACACTGTGGATTTTGTAACCTGTCCCCATGTGCCCTGGATGAATGAACACCCTCCCAGTACAGCCCACACCAGAATGTATCCTCTGTAGAAGGGATGATCCTGGCTTTCGGTCCACAGCTAGCTGCCTTCTACCTATCATGTGATGTGAAGACAAGGCAAGTCCCTCTGTCTCCTTATCTGAAAGTGATGGATAGAGAGAAGGGAGGACTGACTTGGCTGCCAGATCCAGTAACTCTAAACGTGGATTGTTAACAAATCTGCCCCGAGAGCAGGACAGATGTTTTGTCTTTGCAGAGTTGTGAACAGGGCTGTGAAGGTGGGCCAGGGCTGTCCTCTGGTGGGGTATATGGCACTTGCTCAGAGCTGGCACCCGATGGTTCCAGGACCCCAAGTAGCATTAGAAACGCCAGGGAAGTGTGGTGACTCTGTGTACTTGGTGCTGACCCTGGACATCTCTATGAGAAAAAAGGCATTAAATTTGGGCAGACCCCAATGCAACTAGTTCCCACCGAAGAAAGGCTTCTCTGTCAAACCTAACAGGAAGGGTCACAGTCTGGTTTTTGTTGTTGTTGGGTTTGGGTTTTGTCTTGTTTTTAGAAGGGATCCCCTCAAACGGCACAGGAGTAGAGTTTCTGAGAGTGGGGGAAAAAAAAAAAAAAACAAACAAAAACCTGTGGCCTCCATAAGGGGGTCTTGGGTCCCAGGACAGCCAGCCGCTGGGCAGCTTGCTTGCTGGTCTCTCTTGGAGATCTAAGCCTGTGACACCCTCAGAACTTTCCTGCCCGGCCTGGCCACAGCCTGTTCAGCTAAGCACCCGTCCAGGGAGTGATCAACGCCCCCGAGAGTCCGGAGGAGTAGGCCTTCTCTCTTCTGGGGCAGACCTGAGAGCCAGAGCCGGCCCTGCTGAGCCAACAGGCGGCCGGAGCCATACGAAGCACATTAAGTATTAATAATTTCCAGTTGTTTGCTCGTCTTCCCCCCCCCCCCCCGGCCCCCCGCCCCAGGCCTCTGCAGGCTAAGACTCGGCTCTGGCTCTGAGCTGCCAGATCTAGAGATATTAGCGCCTCCCGGGGTCCGAGAGACAGGGCAAGGGGCAAGGATCCCCGCGCACCCCAGAGACAGGGTGGGGGGCCGGACGGAGCCGGGCAGCCTAGCCAGCGGGCGACGCGGCTTGCCGCGGGGGAGGGGTGCGGAGGGGGCGTCGCGGGAAGATCGGGGCGCCGGCAGGCTGGGCGGCGCGCGGCGGGAGCGCAGCGGCCCCTGGTGCACGGCCTCTCGGCGGTCACCACGGCTGGGCCGGCCCCCGAGGCGGGGCGGAGGGCGGGGCCTCGAGCGAGCGCGGCCGCCGGCGACACCCGGACAACGCGCCGGCGGCGGGGCAAGGAGGGCGGCCCGGAGGGCAGCGGCCCTGGCCCGCGTGTGCGGCCCTCTCTCGCGCTCCAGCACCGCTCTGGCTGTGCCCCGGCCCCCGCCACACGCGCAGCCATGGTGGGCCGGCTGAGCCTGCAGGATGTCCCCGAGCTCGTGGACACGAAGAAGAAGGGCGACGGCGTCCTGGACAGCCCGGACTCGGGGCTGCCCCCAAGCCCTAGCCCCAGCCACTGGGGGCTCGCGGCGGCGGCGGGCGGCGGTGGGGAGCGCGCCCCGGTCCCTGGGGCGCTGGAGCCCGACGCGGCGGCGACCCCAGCGATCCCGGTGAGTTGCCTCGTGCGCAGACTTCTCCCCGTCCTGGCCCACCCGGAGCCCGCCCGGGGACTCCCCAGCGCTCGCTGTCGGTGCGGCCACCCGCCCGTCGAGACGGCGTGGCCATCGCCGGGAGCCGGGGCGGGAGCGCAGCGAGAGAGCCTGGCCAGCTGGAGCCAGTGGCTGGAAAATTGTCATCGCCTGGGAGGCGCGGGAGCCCCGGGAGAGGCGAGCCGCGGTCTCCTCCCTTCGAGGTGGTGGCCCCCGGGGCTGCCAAGCTGCGGCTCGACCACATTCCTGCCGGGGCGGGCTGGGTGGGGCTCCCGGGACACGGACAGGGAACCGGGCCCTCCCCACCCGGGGGCCCACGCCCGGAGGCTTTGCTCCCAAGGCGGCCTCCCTCTGCCGGGACCTGGGAGAGGGGTGTGTTCTGGGCTCCCGGCACAAGGCGGGCTAGCCTTTGGGAGACCCGAGGAGTTACGCCATGAGCTTTCAGTGTGCTGGTGGGCCCCCATCCTGAATACCTAACTCAGCCAGGGTTCTGGTCTTAATGAGATCAGAGTCCTCCAGGTGGCCAAGGCTTTGAAAGTATTAATCCTTTTACTTAACTTTTTGCAAGAAAAACTCCAAGTCTGTTTTGCCCTGGGACCTGTTCAGGTGGTGGTTTGCAGGCAGAGCTCAGGAGAGGCCACATCCTGCCTACAGTCGAAGCTCAAAGTAGGACTTAGGGGTGACTGTTGACTGGGCCTCCCGTGGGGTGGTCGGTGGCAGTGTTATTCTTAAGGACCGTGGTGGAGCTTTGGTGGTGTGGGCCTTCTTGACCTACTGACCCTGTGCCAGCAAGCATCCGCACCTCAGACTTCATTCCAAGGTGAAGCTTGCTTCTGCTTGGCCATCTGGCCTTCTAGCCTCATCTTACCTGCTCTGAACACAGACCAGACACTCACGGGTGCTTCTGATGTCACTTCTTCCACCTGACATGAACCTTGACCCTTACCTGTCCCATCCGAGTCCCGATGGCCCTTCCATGCTCAACTATGTCACCTCCTCTGGGAGCTTTCGCACACATGTTCCAGAACCTGTGGCTTGGTGTCAGTCCTTCAGTGTGTCCTTGTGCATTTGTCTCTCATTACTACTGTTAACCCACCTCATCTCCCTCCCACACCTAGATGCCCAGGAACGGAGCCCTGGGTGAAAGTTGTCTTGGGGGTGTGGGAGAACAAACCGTGGTGGCCGTAGAACCTTGCAGCTTCCAGAGCTGCCGGGGATGTGCCCTCCTGATGGGGAGACTCTGGCAGCCAGGGAGCAGAGCAGGACCCACTGTGTCTAGGTCTGTGCCCACCCCTCATTACTGACGTTGGTTTGAACCGTATCCTCTCCCTGAACCCAGTCACTAAGCTCCATCCTAGCCCCGGAGCCGCAGTACCCCGAGGACTCTCAGCCGGTCCTTTTGCCTTTTGCGTCTTGTCCTGGTAACGCAGTAAAGCTCTCAGAGCCAACCTTCTCGAAACATTGGCCTTCTTTGTCCTGGGGGTGGGTGGGACTGCCCCTTCCACACCCTGGCAGAGATGTAGTTCTTGCTCTTAAATTAAGCAAAGAAAATGACAGACCTGGGAAAACCAGAGCGCACAAAGGGCTGCGGAGGGCCCCCTGCACTGTTTATCCCTGCACACGAGCACAGAGGGCCGATTCCAGCCAGCTGGGTGACCAGACACTGTCACCTGAGCTTCCCTGATGAGTCAAAGGCTGCGCTCTGCACACTGAGCTTTCTGGCTGGTGGAAGGTGACATGGAGCAACAACACCCTGTACTCCACTGTCACAGAGTTGCAGGAACCCTCTGTCAACCCCAGAAGGAAGGAGGTGGGGAAGGAGGCGTGGATCTTTACCTTAAATCCCAGGAGCGTTTTTTTCCCTCAGCGGTAGTTGTGGCCTTCTCTAACTATTGCTGAGACAATGACAGCCGGGGAGGGGGGTGGGGAGGGGGTGCTCTGCATAATTGAAGGTTCTGAAGAGTCAGGCTTGAGTTGTGGGACTTTCTCACCACAGAGTCCCGGGCACAGCAGCCTCTGGCTCTGGCCTCAGTCCTGATGAGGAGTTCACCATGCCAGCTTCCTCTTCTGCCTTTCACAACCTTCCCCCAGTGCGCAGATAAAGACATCAGGCCTGTGGCACAACTCCCCCGAGGGCACAGAGCACACTTAGGATGCACCTTACCTAATGTGCTCCTAGGTGCAATGCCCATCACTGAAAAGGGGGAGGGGAGGAGTGATCTGGGATTTGAACCCTGACCTTCTGGCCCTAGTGCACCTGTGGGCCAGGACTGTCCTTTGTAGGGACAGACTGTAGTCACCCCAGGGCCCCTTACTGGAGGCTCAGAGACTCAGCCTTCTGTGGAGTGTATGCTTTGGCCGGTCAGCCACAGGTCTAACCACTTTCTCCTCTCTCCCCGAAGAACCCAGCATCTCTGACCCACTCGCTGGCTGCCAGCTGCTCACCACGGCTCTGTCCCCTGTCCTTTGGCGAAGGAGTCGAGTTTGACCCCTTACCACCCAAGGAAATAAAGTGAGTGTACTGATCCTGATACTATTTCTTAAAATGTTTTTAAAATTCCAGGTACGATCGCTTATTGTTTTAAGAAGTTAGTTATGAAGATGTACCAAAGACTATTGATAGCTTGACTTATTGTCTTGCACGATAACTCATTAAATATATAGATACTCCATTTATTTATGTAGCTAGTTAGTTGAAGTCTTCAGATGGGGCCTTGCTATTTTGAGTTAGCTGGCTTGGCATTCACTATGTAGCCCAGGTTATCAAGTTTAGGATGATATTTCTGTCTCCGCCTCCTGAGTGTTAGGATTACAGGTGTGCCACACTACACCTACTAGACACTCTTTTTAAAATAAAAGTGAGATATTGTGATGAAGTTCTTTATGCATTTCATACACGCCTTTGGGTGCTAAAGATTTTGTTGAATATTACTTCCAGAAGCCACTCATCCCCTCTGTCCCACCTCGAAGGTGTTATGACCCTGTCTCATGTTCCGTCCCTGGACAAGTCCTCTGGGAATGATCTCACCCAGGATTGTGGGGGCAAAGAGTCGTAGAGAGGTTCCAGCAAAGAGCTGTCTTTTTTAGCGAAAGGAATTTTACTTCTGGAGACTGGAGGTTTTGTAGCTGGAGTTTCAGTTGCCTGCACACAAAGGGGCCTTTGATGTGGAACAGAGGGAGGGTCATCCATTTAGAGGTGAGCAGGTTAGCCTTTTATTCCCCTGGAGCTTGTGTTTCTGACAAAACTGGGACGTGACTTTGTGACATCAGCTCCCATCAGTGTCTTGTGACTCCGGGGAGAACAGACAAAATGCCGGTTCTCAGCCACGTGATGCTTGTGGAGCTACTAACTAACATCTGTGAAGCTGCAATATTAATGTAGCCGAGTTGTCGGTGTGATGCTTCCAGAACTCATTAACCCCCAACCATGAAGGGTGTGTGTACACCTACAGTCAGTCCCAGCCAGCGCTCAGGAGGCTGAGGTGGGTGTGGGTGTGTGTTGGGGGGGCTGTGGTTCCTGGTCTAGGCTGGCCTACTTAGCAAGACCTTGTCCCAAAATAATAATAATAATAATAATAATAATAATAATAATAATAATAATTCAACTGAGGGATGTAAATGGCAAGTTAGTTTGTGGCCATCAGGGATGCACTTGTCTTTCACTGATAGGGTCAGGTCCCTGGGTCCCCCAGAGTTGGGTGGTTTCCAAACCATAGTCCAGGTAGGCCAATCGCTGAGGACATGGCTGTAGCCAAGCTTCTAGGACGCCCAGCACTCGGCAGTTCTGGGATCCTTCCTCTTCTCATTCAAGAGCTAGCTGGTCGCGGGGGGGGGGGGGGGGGGATGGATGGAGAAGTCTTTACCCCCTACGGCAGCGGACTCCACCTCGTTCCATGACACAGCCCTGCTCAATGATAGATGCATTCAGAGAACAGGTCCTTAGGTCATGTCCCGGCATGATGTCTCAGTTAGGTTTCCGTTCACATCCTGAAAGGAAATCACGGCAAGAACCCGAGGCAGGAAGCATGGGGAAGAGCTGCTTACCTGCTCGCTCCTCCCAGCTTGCTCAGTTTGCCTCCTTACACACCCCGGGACCACCTGCACAGAGATGGCACCACCCACAGTGGGCTGCACCCTTCCACATCAAGAAAATTCCCCACAGGCTTGCTACAGGGTAAACTTATGGAGTCATTTTCTCAATTGAGGTTCCTTCTTCTCAGACGACTCTAATCTGTATCAGGTCGTTAAAAACAAAACAAAAGCCGGGCGGTGGTGACAAACACCTTTAATCCCAGCACTCAGGAGGCAGAAGCAGGCAGATCTCTGTGAGTTCGAGGCCAGCCTGGTCTACAGAGCAAGATCCAGGAAAGGCACAAAGCTACACAGAGAAACCCTGTCTCGAAAAACAAAAACAAACAAACAAAAAAAACAGTAACCAAGGCACATGAACATGTTAACATGCACTTATACATATTAAGAAGGTGCCGCATCACTGGACGATCTTATGGGACCACTGTCATATATGTGGTCAGTCATTGACCAAAATGCCTTTGTGCTGCATGCAGACACTGTGCCCCTCCGTTGTCAGAGAGGATTCTGAGGTGAAGGCAAGTTTAGCCACTAGACAGGGCTTCTAGCTTATGCAGATGGGAATGGAATTCAGGGCTGTGGCCAGCTTGGGTAAACGGTGAGCTCAAGGTAAACTTTGGAAGCCTGTGCACTGCATTTAAGCTTCAGCTCAGGCCTGGGGGCTTAGCTCAGGGGTAGAGTTCTTGCTTAGCACTCAAGGCCATGATTTCTATCCCCAGCCCTGCAGATGTATCAGTCAGTCCATCCATCCATCCTCTCACACAAGTCCATCATCACTCAGGGACACTGTGACCTTCATCTCTGCATCTTACTTTTCTTCTTCCAGGGCGTTTGGGAAGATCCCTTTAAGTCCCGTGACAAAAGTGGTTGGAATGATATGCCTCTCATACATACTCCCGTAGATGCTTGCTGCTTCTCTCCGGTGCAGCCAAGTTCAGTGTTTGCACCCCAGGAGAGATGAGAGGTCACCCTTGGGACCCCATGCTCCTAACTCAGAGGACAGCTTCATGCTGGCTTGTATGTCCCTACAGGTACACCTCCTCAGTCAAGTACGACTCCGAGCGGCATTTCATCGATGACGTGCAGATGCCCCTGGGGCTGGAGGTGGCTTCCTGCAGCCAGACAGTCACCTGTATCCCCAATTGCACTTGGCGAAACTATAAGGCTGAGGTGCGCTTCGAGCCCCGCCACAAGGCCGCGCGCTTCCTCAGTACCACCATCATCTACCCCAAGTACCCCAAGACCGTCTACACCACCACTCTGGATTACAACTGCCACAAGAAGCTGAGGAGGTTTCTGTCCAGTGTGGAGCTCGAGGCCACGGAGTTCCTGGGTAGTGACGGTCTCTCAGATGAATGCTGATTCAAGCTAGCTACCTGAGGTTGGGCCAGCCCTGGTCCCCAGACCACTCTGGACAAGTTGGGTAACATTGCTCTTACATATCATCCCAGCCCAGAGGAGTCTGACCTAGAGATACCTCTAAGCCTAGCCAGGGAAAGAAGAAAGGAAAAAAAAAAAAATCACTGCATCTTATAATAATAGAGACACTTGGCTTTGTTTAAATTTTTTTCAGATAGTTTTTTTTTTTAAAGGAGCAGATATATATATGTCCTGGCTGGTTGATGCAGTTTCCCCAAAGTCTCAATTTGATGAGAAAATAAACATAGGCAGAACAATGGCATCAGGACCAGCTGAGGTGAGCTTGTCCTCCATTTTCTGACGAAGGAAGTGGGAAAGTCTCTGGAACAGAAAAAGTGGGTTTTAAGAAATTTCAGCCATGCATATTTTCATTGCTGAAAAAAAAAAAAAAAAAAAAGAGAGAGAAAAGGAGCTACCTCCGATGGACTGTGATGCCCAGATGTGCTCAATCTGTGGAGACTCGTGTTCGGGACCATTTTTCTGTTTCTGCTTCATTTGTTTTTCCTGCTAATCCAAACTCTTAGTATTATCAAAATCTTTTTCATGATAGTAGGGGAGAAAAACAAAAACCCCAGAAGGAGATGCCTTTAAAACACGAGCACTCTGCCTGTTCCGCCGTCACTGGGTTGGGTAAACAGCTAGCCCTGTCTGGGGCACCGCAGCCGTCTGCTTCTCCAAGGTTGGTTCCAGGCGCAGGCTGTGGTGCAGCCCTAGCGTGCTTGGCATCTGGTTAACATCTCCTTAGGCTTGTGTAATTCCGCTCATAGGTATTTTGGGGTTTTGAAATACTTTCTCTTTTTTTTTTTTTTTTTTTTTCACAAAGCAAAATGCAGCAGAGGCTCTTTTTGAGAGGAACGGCATTTTAAAAGAATGCTTTGGAAAAACGCATGTTGGAACTGCGTGGAAAGGGATTCCACTGCGGGCCGCCATGCCTAAGGACAGCTGTGATAGGAGGAGGCGGATTCGAATGTGACTCAGATCGTCATGATTAAGTGTCTCGATGGACTGATGCTTAGGACTTTGATAATGTCCAAACTGGGAGGAATTGGGTTTAACCCAGCAAAGCCAGGAGTATTCCTCACCATCCAGATTAAGCTGAGATGAATTCAGGAGTAGGGAGTGACAGTTCAAACACCACAGCCTTGCCTCTGTGGTGATGGGGGAACATTTCTTTTGTACCACTGTATACACAGAAGTAACTATCGTGGAGTCGGGTATGAGTCAAAGGTGTTTCCCAGCCAACTTCTGAGCTGGCCCCAGCAGCAGGGACGATGCTGGCCCAGTGGGTGCTGTGCACCAGGCTGCCGCTGCTCCCGTGCCCCTCTACCCCAGGCCTGGCCCTTGCTTCTTAGAACCCCCTGCCAGGCCCCACAGTGCTGGAGTGAAGAAAGTGGCAAACTGATTTTTCTTCCAGCACTGGAAAGAACAAGTTGTACATATTTCCTCTGAATACTTCCAAATCATGTCAAGTGGGCCACAGAGGCTCTGCCTTCTGTGATGTCTCTGCATCTCTGAGGATGGCTTCCATCTGTCCAGAAAGCAGACTTGAGAACGTGCTGGCTCTCCCAGGGCCACGGCAGGGACTTGTGATCGTGGAAGAGGGGGGCAAAGATGATCGCTCTCGTTTGACGACGGTGGCGATAACTAGAGTCACACCGCCTAGCCCGTGTCCCCTGCAGACGGCCATGCCTGGTCTGTTGTGTTTTCAACTCGTCCCCCTGGGCAGACAGGTTGCTGGCCTCGGGGTCCCAGCTGACTAGGGTGCAGCTCAGTTGGGGACACACTGGAGCACATGAGCTCCTCGGTCAAACTGAGAGTAACAAGTGCCACTTGGCTTTGGAAAAGCCTTTATTGACAGAAGTGGATTTTCTATCTGACTCTGTAATGTCACTGAGGTGGGAAATATAATTTCTTTTTGCAAATACAATTTTTTTTTTGAGACAGGGTTCCTCTGTGTAGTCCTGGCTGTCCTGGAACTCGCTCTGTAGACCAGGCTGCCCTTGAACTCACAGAGATCTGCCTGCCTGTCTCCCAAGTGTTGGGATTAAAGGCATGTGCCACCCTGGCGCAAATACAATTTTTTGTTGTTGTTGTTTTGTTTTTTTGAGACTGGGTTTCTCTGTGTAGTTTTAGTACCTGTCCTGGATCTTGCTCTATAGACTAGGCTGGCCTCGAACTCACAGAGATCCGCCTGGCTCTGCCTCCTGGGTGTTAGGATTAAAGGCATGCACCACCACTGCCCAGCAAATACAATTTTTGAATTAGGAAAATCATGAAAGCTTTACTCTGCCCCTTTGGAGACACTTGTTTTGAGTTCAGAATGATGATACCTTAAGACATTTTTTTTCTTCTCTCTCTCTCTCTCTCTCTCTCTCTCTCTCTCTCTCTCTCTCTCTCTCTCTCTCTCTCGGTCTTAGTTAAGTTGGATCATGTTAAATTCAGGAGTTCAGGCAGAACCTTCTAGGTGTGGATGGAACCAGAACCATCTCAGTAAGTAGAAGCAAGCAACTGTGGATGTCTAATGTGGATGGAAAGGCGGGTTTTATGCCGTTAGGTTATTCGCTAGGAGGCAGCTGTATGTAGCTGTTTTGAATCTTCTCGAAAGCTGCAGGCCTGGAAGCTGAGTGGCATCCTGGGGCACCTTGATGGAGGTTTCACCAGCCCAGAGCAGATCCCTGATGGTGGGCAAAGCGGAAGAGGAGACTTTTAAAACTCACACACTTGACATTCCTGAATGTGCGTGAGAGACTGGGTGTGTTCCTTATGAAGCTTTTGCTCTGTTGTGTAAGTTATGGCTGTGGCAGAGGGTGTGTGTTTCTAGAGAAAGGTAGTTTTCCTTTCAAATGTCTGGCAAAGACTTCATTTGAACCAGTATCTTTTCATTTGACACTTTTCCTGTTTTTAAACTTAGAAAGTATTTGACACATACCAAAAGACAAAAAAAAAAAAGTTTTAAAATTATCTTCGACCTCTGTCCCACTCCATTTTTGCTTTGTGACTTCTTCATTTAACAATAAATTATCTAAAACCCGGGGATTCTTGCTTTAGTATTTATTCATTCCATTTTTTAGTTGTTTTTTTCTGGTTTTGGTTTGTTTGTTTGTTTTGATAAGCAGACACACTGTGCAGCCCTGGCTGGCCTGGAACTCACTTTGTAGCCTGGGCTGGCCCCAGACTCACAAAGACCAGACTGTCTGTCTCCCAGGTGCTGGAATTAAAGTTATGTGCCACTGTACCTTGGCCCGCTTTTATTTTTTTAAGGAAAATTATGATGATGGGATCAGCAATCTGAGGAAGCACCTCATCCTGAGATATCCCACCCCGCTCAGAAGTCCTGTTTGTGGCCAGGCAGGCAATCTACCCCACAGCTGTCCTGCCGCTGCTTGCCTCTTGAAAAATATTGACACATTTTTATTTGTTTAAGACAGATTCCCATGTAGCCCAGGCTAGCCTCAAATGTGCAACCAAGAATGACCTTGAATTCCTGCCTCTACGTCCTGAATGTTAGGATTACAGGCACGCACTAGCACACCCAGCTAGACATGATTTTGACTGTTAATATGAAGCTGTGAGGAGCCTTTCTGGGGGCAGGGGTGGATATTGATTGCTGGGCACACTTTTAATAAGGGAATTGGATTCCAGAGTGGATGTATACCCTTCCCTGACCTTGATACTCCTGGAAATGTGGCCATGACCTGGGATGTCAGGTCACCTCTCTCCACAGTACCTTTCAAACTGCCACTTTACAGGAGAAATGCATGCCTGGGTGGGATCCGCCCTCCTTTTCTTGAGGTACGAGGGAGGCTGTGGGCTGAAAACCCCTGCAGGCACTGGACAACAAGCCAGAAAGTAGAACTTACCTAGAACCCTCTGGAGACTTCGTGTCTATGATCATGGGATGGAGTGAGTGTCGGGGGCACAGCAAGGCTGTCTTGAGTTGAGATGTCCCCTCACTGCCAGGGTCTCAAAATGAGGTAGTGGAGGGAATGCACATTTGATTCTAAAAAGAAAGATTTACACAGTCTGATGAAGTAAAGCCCTCCAGAGGAGCAGTGACTTCCTCTCATCTGTCCCAAGGGTCATAGCTGGCCCTTACAGCAAAAGATGATCGATTAGCAAGAGGAAAACATACAGACTGATGTAGTGCATGCTCTCTGAGATGTGGGGCTAGCAGAAATAAAGACCTGAACGGTGGCTGCTGCATCTTTTGGCATGCACCTGCAATCCCAGCTCATGGGTGGTGGACGCAGGAAGATTCAGACTTTGAGGCTAGCCTGAGTTACATAATGAAAACCCAGCCATCAACCCCAAATGACACACATACACACATACATACGCACACACCAAGTGTACTAGGGGTGGGGAGGTGCTTGGCATCCTACGTGGCATTCCTTCCTAGGAGTTTAAGGCAGGATGCATACCCCAAGAACGGCTTAAGGCAGTGTTTCTCAACATGTGACTTATGACCCCTCTTGGGGGGGGGCATTGAAAGACCCTTTCACAGGGGTCACCTAAGACCATTAGAAAACACAGATATTTACATTATGATTCATAACAGTAGCAAAATTACAGTTATGAAGTAGCAACAAAACTAATTTTATGGTTGGGGATCATCCCAACATGAGGAACTGTATTAAAGGGTCACAGCATTAGGAGGTTGAGAACCACTGGATTAAGGAGAGAGGGGTCAGAGAGGGGCCTATCTAGGGTTTCGTTTGTTTGGTCTTCTGAGACAGGGTTTCCAGATGTGGCCCAGGCTAGCCCTAAAGTTATAATGATCCTTCTAACTGCCTCCCATGTGCTGGGATTCCAGCCCTGCCTTGGTTTTATGGCTTGACCCTGGCCAGAAGGTGAAGGAATCAGGAGTTTCATAGCCTGCTCCAGGGCAGGGCAAGGAGGGTCAGAGAGAGGCCTTCCTGCCTCTCCTACATTTCCTACCACCACCTAGCATACCAAAGTTTCACATTTTGAGGTAGCATTTTCTGTACCTCACTGATCTTTTTGTGTAAAGCGGAGAAAGGAAGGATAGGAAAGCCTGAAATGGAGGCCCTTTAAGCCAGGTTTGGTGGCTCAGGCCTGTAATTCCATCACTTGTGAGGCTGAGGCAGGGGGATCTTGAGTTCAGAGTTGGCCTGGACTGTGTGAGATGACTTGGTGTTTGCCGTACGAGTGTGAGGAACTCCCCAGGACCTATGTGAAAAGCTGGGTGTGGTGGTGCCTACATCTGTAACCCTAGCTCCAAGAGCCAAGCAGGACATCCCTGGAGCTCACTGGCCAGCAAATTGGTGAGCTCAGTGAGAGATTTTGCCGCAAAAAAGCAAGATGGAGAACTGAGAAAGACGCTCAATGTCAACCTCTGGCCTGTTTACACATACACACAAACACAGGAATAACTATCTAATAAAGGACACACAGCATGGAGGCCTCACGCTGCACTCCTACTCAGATAAAAGAAAGGCTCTGAGCCTTATCTATTTGCCTTTGAGCTATGACTCAGAAATAAATACCCAGGAATGCATAGTATCATTCCTATGATTCTTTTTCTAGTCTCTCCTATTATTTTAAGTGCAGGAGATTGAACTCAGGGCCTTACATGTGCTCAGCTGTCAACCATTTACCATAAGCTGTGCCCCTAAAAATAGAATAAGTATTAAAATTGGAAGTAAAAATGCCACTTTCATCATTGTCTAAAGATCTTCACCTCTGAGATAAGGCAAGAAAAAGAAAACAGCCTTGTTGTGGGATAGCTGTACACTGTGTGAAGATGTATTGCTGGGATTGGTGCAATAAAAAGCTGAACGGCCAATAGTTAGGCAGGAGGTATAGGTAGGACTTCCAGGCAGAGAGAGAGAGAGAGAGAGAGAGAGAGAGAGAGAAACTGGAAGGAGGAATCTAGGTGCTAGATTTCACCAGCAGGCTCTGAGCAAGTTGGATGTGCCATACTAAGAAGAGATAACCAAGCCACATGGCTGGATGTAGATGTAAAAATTATGGGTTAATTAAGTTATAAGAACTAGCTGGGGAAAAGCCTAAGCTAAGGCCAAGCTTTTATAATTAATAATAAGTATCAGGGTCCAAAGATAGTCCTACAAGAAAGCTTGCTACATGTGGTAATCCCAGCACTGGCGAGGCAGAGGCAGGCTGATCTCTGTGAGTTACAGGCTAGCCTGGGCTACAAAGAGAGATCTTGTCTCATAAAAAAGAGAGAGAGGAAGGAAGGAAGGAAGAAAAAGAGAGAGAAAATGAAGATTGGAATGGAAAGGACTAAAAATGTCCTATGAAAAAGTGATATTTATATAGCTTTACTAGCAAAGATTGTTGAGTGAGAATTGAACAGATCAATGTCTCAGAGAGATAAGAATCACTTGTGAGCCAAGCATGATGACCCACATCTTTAGTCACAGCACCTGGGAGGCAGATCGCTGTGAGTTCTAGGCTAGCTTGGTCTACATAACAAGTTTCAGGCCAACCAGAGCTATATAGTGAGAAGAATCAGTTGTGAATAAATAGTGGTGTACACCTGTGCCTCCAGCACTTGGGAGGCTAAAGCAGGATTTTGAGTTAAGGCCAGCCTAGGTTCCATAATGATGTCCCTCACAGTACATGGCATTAATTGTGCTAGAATTTCTGATTCTTAGCTGGTGAGAGGCTTCAAACTTGGGGGCAAGGGGCTTCCATTTCTTCTCTATGTCTCCAGAATTATCCTTGTCTTTCTATCCTGCTTGAAGTATTAGTGAAAATAGAAATTCCCCGGAGATAAGGCACCAGTAGAGACCACTCTTGAGGCGCTGAGATTTTGATCTTGCATGTAGGAGTAAGAGTGATAGGGGCCGAAGAGACAGCTTAGTGATTAAGGGAGCTTGCTGTTCCATCTGAGGATGGATCCCAGTACCCACATCAAGCAATTCACAAGCTTGCGCACACGCGTAAACACACACACACACACACACACACACACACAAATAAAACACAAAGCTTTTTATTAAAAAAAAAAAAGGGGGGGCCTGGTGGTGGTGGTGCATGACCATAATCCCAGCACTAGGGAGGCAGAGGCAGGAGGATCTCTGTGAGTTTGAGGCCAGCCTGGTCTACAGTGTGAGTTCCAGGTCAGCCGGAGCTCCGCAGAGAAACCCTGTTATCAAAAATCAAAGCAAAAAAATTTTTTTTAGATTTACTCATTTTATTTTACATATGAGTATTTTGCTTGCATGTATGTATGCACCATGTTCATGCTTGGTGCCGTTGGAGATCAGAAGAGGCCATTGGCTCCCCTGGAACTGAATTAATGGAGGGTTGTGACTCACCATGTGGGTGCTAGGAATCGATTCTAGGTCCTCTGCAAGAGCAGCAAGTGCTCTTAACTCCAACTCTCCAGTCTGTAAAGATTTGTGTTTTAGAGGTTGGAGAGATGGCTCGGCAGTTAAGAGCACTTACTATTCTTGCAGAGGCCTTGAATTTGGTTCCTAGTACCTGTATCAATGACTCACACCTGCCTGAAACTCCAGTTCCAATGAATCTAACGCTCTTAAGCCTTCTTGGGTACCTGCACACACACCAGGACCATAAATTCATGCACACACACACACATCAATAAAAGGATCTTAAAAACAACAACAAAAGAACGTTCTTGGCACAGAGCATGGTAGCACATGCTGGTAGCATGTGGGGAGATGGAGGCAGGACAGTCACACGGTCCAGGCCAGTCTGGACTACACACAGGGGTTCAGGCTAGCTTTCAGTATAAGAGTTTCATTCCTGTTAGCTCTGGTGGTTTGAATGTGAATGACCCCTATAGGATCATACGTTTGAATGCTTGTCTTCAGTTGGTGGAACAGCTGATATGTATTAGTGGGCGTGACCTTGTTGGAGGAGGTGTGTCAGTGGAGGTGGGCTTTGAGTTTTTAAAAGCCCATGATATTCCCAGTCAGCTCACTCTCTGCCACCAACTTCCTGATAAGATGTAAACTCTCAGCTACTGCTCCAGCACCATGCTTACCTGCCTGCCACGATGGTCATGGACTCACTCTCTGAAACTGTAAGTGAGCCCCCAATGAAATGTTTTCTTTTGTAAGTGGCCTCATGGTGTCTCCTCACAGCAATAGAACAATAACTAAGACGCTAGATATATGTGTTGTATGGGTCTCTTTTCTTTTTTCTTTTTTCTTTTTTTTTTTTTTTTGCAGTGTTGGGGCTTGAACTCAAGGCCTAGTGCATGCTAAGCAAGGGAACACAGTGCTTGTGAATGGTGGGGGTGTGAATACTGTTTCTAGCCTCTACAGAACAGGCGCTGGATCCACATGGAGTGTGAGCAAAAAGTTCCTATTCCCTTCTGCAGGCTGCTTGTTCAGACTGAGTATGGGGGGGGGGGCGGTCTTGGCTGTGTCAAACCAATGGCTGCTGATGACAGGTGGCTGTCCTCCTGTGCTGCTTAAGTGCTTTGTTTAGGTAATTAAGCCAGGCAAAGAAAATTAATAGGACGTTCCCAGTGGCCAGCACCATGCCTCCCACCACCACCACCAAAGAGGTCTGGCGAAGCGAGGACGGCCCTGAGAAGTTAGCTTACATGAACTTTCTTGCTCATATTTCTTTAGTATGTATTTGAATCCAGTTGCTTTGAAGAAAGGGTAGGTGTGACTACATTAAAAGACGCCAGGGTGGAAGAGTAAAGGCCAGTGAGGAGAGGGAGGCATTGTGGGTGAGGACATCGCCGAGAGCGACACCACAATGAGCTGATGAGAGAGCAGCGAGACTCAACCCTGAGCTTCACCACAAGGAAGCCAGAGCAAGGAGCAGCCTGTGCGACAGGATTTAGTAAAAAGACACCAGCCCGAAAGGACAGGACAGGGCTTCCAGCTGGCGTTAAGCCCCCAAAGGACTCCACTGGCACCTGCAGGTGTAGAGGAGTGAAAATCAAAGGCACACACGTTCTTCCTGACCACTTCCGGTTTGGCTGTCTGGAAAGCAAGAAGCCGTTAGAGGGGCAGGTGAGTCCACGCAGACTCTGAGCCAGAAGGCCAGGGTTCAAATCGCAGCTCCATCACCTCTTAGTCTGTCACCTCATGTCCCTCAAACTCTGGAAAATAGAGAGAACGAGAGCTCTCCTCCCTCAGAGAGGTTGCCAGGATGAAAGGAACTGATGTGTGGGAAGTGCTTCAAACAGTCCCGGCATGAGTTCAGAGCTATGTAAAGTGTTTGTTTTAATTATCTTCTGGCTTGTAATTTCACTCCCAAGAATGTATCCAAAGCACTGGAAATTTTCTCTAAAATGTGCATATAAGGATATTCACCCCAGAGTTGTTTAGAACAGCCAGAAAAACAGGAAACCAACTAAACGTTCAGAAAACCGGGGGGGGGGGGCATGAATGAACAGTCCCTGCAGTGAAATCCAGTCACTATCAAGTGTGTTGGAGATGTGAGTTTAGTGGCTTGGGGAGGTGTTCATGTCATGAGTTTTTGTTGTCGCTGCCTGGCTGTTTGTTGTTTGGTTGGTTGAGGCAAGGTATCCTGTAGTCCAGGCTGGCCTTGAACTTAATATGTAGCTGAGGATGACTCCTGGCTGGCCTGAAACTCCCTATGTAGACCAGGCTGCTTTGGCTTGGGACAGGACCGGATACCAAAGTGTTGCTTATAAGAGCTGTGCACAGGGGCTGGAGAGCTGGCTCAGCAGGTAAGAGCACTCACTGGCTGCTCTTCCAGAGGACCCAAGTTCTATTCCCAGCACCCACGTGGTGGTTCACAACTATCTATAACTCCAGTTCTAGAGGATCTGATGCCCTATCTTGACCCCCACAAGCACCAGGCATGCCTGTGGTGCACAGACATGTGTGCATTCAGAGCCTGAAGTATCAGTTTGAATTGCTATGACTGGGTGGGGATGGTTGGACGAGGTAGGATTCCTTCCTGGTGGCATTCTGAGGGGAATAAGGCAATGTGTTTCAAGGCTGAATGTGCCCATGGACAAGTGCATAACGTGACCAGGAGACACCTGAGATTTTCCCATCACCCTAGGGGGCCTCTGTTTGCTGGTTAATGGATCTTCCCAGACCACACACACACACACCTCCACGTAGTCACACTACCCAGGAAAGACTCCTTCCTTCCAATACCATCAGTCACCAGCGACCAGACTGACAAGCGCTGGTGGGTACCAGGCCACCTTGGTCTCCCTCCTGCTGTCCTCTGGAAGTGTGTGCATCGTGGGCCCCACCTGCTTAAAGCACCAGGGTCTCTGGGACCAGCCACACCTGGGTTGGACATCCCAGCACCTCCTCTTCCACCTTGGGTAAGTCCTTTCCCCTATCTGTGCCAGCTTCCTTGTGTGTAAATGGAAATCACAACACCCTGCTACCCCAGAGATAACTCTGCAGAGGAAGTGAGATGGTGTTTGTTGAATGACTAACACTATGCTGGGTACTGGAGGTACCTGATACAACTTTAGTTAATATCAGTATTCTGGCAACAACCTGCCGGGAACCAACCGCATCTGCAACACTTGTTTGCCTAATGCTTCCCTCAAAGACTCGGAGTCCTTTTATCAAATCCCTCGGGAGCAGGGTGATTTGAGCAAGTCACCTCTTGTCTCCAAACTACAGTTGTAAAACAGAGATAAGTCCCATTGCTCAGGGAGCAAACGTGCAAGAATTTATGAAGCTGCTGTAAAGTGTCGCAATTACACCCAAGAAGGAATACACACCACCAGGGAAGCATAATCCAGGCAGCTGTGCCAGCTCTGGAATGCACACAGCAAGTGAAAAGACCCAGTCTCCTCCCTCCTCCCCAGGTTTATTGCCCTGTAATTAACAAAAATAAGGAAGCTGAAGAGGCCCATTCAGTCTTATCTAGTTCTTAAACAACCCAGCAGCCACTGTCACTTGGCAGCACGGTTGTGGAATGGTAAAAGCCCTCTCAGGGCTGACGTGTCTCAGCAGGTAAAGGGCCTTACAGCCAAAGCCTGAAGACCTGAGTTTGGTCCCACCCACCCCCATGGTGAAAAGAGAGAACCCACTCCTACAAGGTGGCCTCTCCCAAGAATTCAGGAGAGCTCCTGTGCATCCCCCAATATAAGTAAATATTAACAGATAAAATGAGATAAAAGTTTCTGAGCTTGGACAGAGTGTCTGTGATGCCTGGATAAAATGCCACTTTCTTTTTTTAAAGATCTTTTTTTTGTTTGTTTTGTGACAGGGTCTCACTGTGTTGCCTCTGACTGGCCTGGAACTCACTTTGTAGACCAGGCTGGCCTTGAACTCACAGAGATCCACTTGCCTCTGCCTCCCTAGTGCTGGGATCAAAGGTGTGCACCACCACCTCTGGCTACTTTATTTGTGTGTGTGTGTGTGTGTGTGTGTGTGTGTGTGTGTGTGTGTGTGAGTGTGAGTGTCTGTAGATGCTTGGGGAGGTCTGATGAGAGCCCCCAGTTCCCTGGAGCTGGGGTTGCAGGCACTCATGAGCCACCTGATGTGGGTGCTGGGAATTGAAGCCAGGGCCTCTGGAAGAGCAGCCAGTGCTCTTAACTGCTGTGCTCTCTAGCTGGCCTCTGGGGTCACTGCACACACATACAAGCAGACTGAACACCCATACACATAAAATAAAAAAATAATTTAAAAACACCCTTCCCAGCCGGGCGGTGGTGGCGGCGCACACCTTTGATCCCAGCACTTGGGAGGCAGAGCCAGGCGGATCTCTGTGAGTTGGAGGCCAGCCTGGTCTAGAGAGTGAGATCCAGGACAGGCACCAAAACTACACAGAGAAACTCTGTCTTGAAAAACAAACAAAACAACAACAACAACGATAAAAAACGCCACCCCCTCCCACTTCTTGGATAAGCTTGGATTTGGGGGTTTCCAGCCTTCGATAAGGGTAAGGTGTGTGAGAAACAAGTAAGGCAGATGGTGGCCGGAGGCTGGCTGTCTCAGCCGGCTGTTGCCACACAACAAAAGTATCACTAAATGTAGTGATTTAAAACAACCTTAGTAAGGGCTGGAGGGAGGGCTCAGCAGTTAAGAGCACTGCCTGTCCTTCCAGAGAACCAGGGTTCAGTTCCCTAGTATCCACCTGGCAAATCACAACTGTCCCTAATTCCAGTTGCAGGGGATCCAAGGCACACACATCCATGTGAATAAAACATATATACTAAAAATAACATTAAAAATAACAGCCTTAGCGGGCTGGGGGTGACACACGCCTTTAATCCCAGCACTTGGGAGGCAGAGGCAGGTGGATCTCTGAGTTCAAGCCAGCTTGGTCTACAGAACAGCCAGGGATACAAAGAGAAACCCTGTCTTGAAAAACCACAAGTAAGCAACAACAAAAACATACTTATCAAGCCGAGCTTGGTGACCCATGCCCGTAGTTCCAGTTACTTGGGAGACTGGGGTGGGAAGATCACTCGAGTCCAAGAATTTGAGTCAACATATCAAGATCTTATCTCAAACTGAGGAGGAGCTGGAGAGATGACTCAGTGGACAAACACTTGCCTCGCAAGCCTGGAGACCAGAGTTCAGATCCCCAGCACCCACATAAAAGCCAGCAGGAGTGCTTGGGCTCAGTGAGAGGCCCTGACTCAGGCGATCAAGTGGAAAGATGACTGAAGAAGACACCTGGCATCGACCTCTGGCCTACAGGAGCACATGCACTCACATGTATGCCTATATAGATGCATATCACATACGCACGCAGTAAGAACAAAAGAAATCACAAGCAGCAGAAACCATCACCTTTACTGGGATGCAGTTTCTGTGGGTTGGGAACTGGGTACAGCCAGATGGCTGCCCATGGCTCAGCTTCTGGCCTTGGCTCAGCTTCCATCCTCTAGGCGGTAACTGTGACACCAGCCGCAGTTGTAGGCTTCTCAAGGCTCAGCTGTGGTGACCTGCTTCCAGGCTCACGGGTGACTGACAGTAGCCTTGGGGCCTCTGGTCGTTGGCGGAGACATCAGCTCCTTCCCATGTGTGCCTCTCCTTAGGCGGCCAGTCACATGCCAGTTAGTGTTTCCCAGAGCAGGAACCTTAAGAAAGAGCATGTGTCCCATGGTGTCACGGCCTACATACATCTGACTCTCAGGACTTTCTGTTTTTAAAAGTTTGTAATTACATTTATTTGTTTTTATGTGTGTGTACACACACAAAGTAGGAGAGATCAGAAGACAGCTTGTAAGATTTAGTTCTCTCTCCTTCTACCATGTGGGCATGTGGGGCCTGGGAATCGAACTTGGGTCTTCATGTTTGGTTGCAGGAGCCTTTTCGCACTGAGCCAAATCACCCACCCCATTTTCTATTCTTTAGACAGAGCCGAAAAGTTTAGTCTGGGTTGAAGGATGTGATAGCTTGAGGCAGAGAGCCCGGGGAGTGGGGAGGGGTGAGGGTAGACAGCTACCACACAAGGCTGGAAATGAGTCCAGCGTCACCCTTAGGATGTACACGGGGCTCAAAGGAGCACTCCTTTCCTGGGTCTTGGTCCTGATACTGGTGTCTGGGTGAAGCACCAATCTTCTGCACTGTGAGTCAGGGTGAGCTGGTCAAGTGGCTGTGACCTACCTCCAAGGTTGGGGCACTCCCTCCACCCAACCGTCAGGCAGTCGTTAAATAGACCCAGGCAGCAGAATGTTGTTGCTCTTCAGGAGATAGACTCCTGGCATTGGCCAAGGGTCAGACACTCCCAAAACCCTTGACCAGGCCTTAAAAAAAAAATCCTTCTGAGCCTAGAGTACGCTGTGATCCCAGGACTTGGGAGGCAGAGGCAGGAGGATAGTGAGTTTGAGTTTGAGGACAGGTTGGGCTGCATAAGGAAACCCTGTCTCAAACTAATAAAATAAAACAATAACAATCGTTCTTTATTGGGAGATCAGTAGATGAATCTACTTGGCATGTCTCTAGGGTACTACTCTATATCTTTATATATCTTTAAGATATATATATATATATATATATATATATATATATATATATATATATATATATATATAGCTTTAAGCATCTGTTCAGATCATGCAGTGGGGCCTCCCCTTCTCTGCCCTCCACCAACTCCCCACCATACTCTGTGTACCCATCAAATAAATACTCCTTTGACTGCTAGGGTTCTCCTAATGATGGGCATATGACCCTTGCCAGGCCAGGAACCGTTGAAACTGATATGACAGTGGATGGGGACATAGGAGTCAGTCTTTCTCCTTCACAGAACTATAGAGATATCAGAGGTTGCCTTTGCTACCCTGTGATAGCCCACCTAAACAGAGGCAACAGATGGGTGATAGGGACAGAGAGAAACCACCTCCTGGATCCAACCATGCCTGAAGCCACATCAACTGTACTGCTGATGACTGTAAATAGTCATTCCTTCTGTAAGCTAGTTCTCGGTCAGTTTTCTCTTTGCTGACACTGGAAGAGTCTTCACGGATACGGCCTAGGTGCTTTGCTGGAGTCAATTCTGGCTGCTGGCAGCATTAATCCTTACCCACTTCCTCTGTATCATAAGTAGACTCCTGTGAGGCACCAATTTCCCATCTGGTCAGAAAAAACCCTCCCCCTAACAGAACATCACTGAGGGAAGGCAGGACCTGAAGCAGAGGCCAGGGGGGCGTGCTGCTTACTGGCTTGCTCCCCATGGTTTGCTCAGTATGTTTTATATACATAAATGTATATACACACACATATATACATACACATACACACACACACACACACACACACACACACACACACGCATGCACGCATTGGCCGGGTGTGGTGGTATACACCTTCAATCCCAGCACTTGGGAGGGAGGCAGAAGCACAAAGATTTCTGTGAGTTCGGGACCAGTCTGAGCCAGAAGTGTGTGTGTGTGTGTGTGTATACATATATATATGTATATATGGAAAGAGAGAGAGAGAGAGGAGAGAGAGAGCCACAAAAATTTTAACTGGGGATATTAGCTCAATGACACAGTGTTTGCATGCACCAGGCATTAGGTTCAATCCTCAATAAATGCTCCCCCCACCCCCACCCCCACCCCCCACACAAATATCTATAAAAGAAGGAACCTTCCTTTTGGGACCTCCCATGATTTCCCATGGATGACATTTTAGAACCCAGATGTTTTCTTAATTTAAAAAATTATTTTTGTACATGCGTGGGTGTTTTGCTTTCATGTAAATCTGCGCACCACAGGCTAATCCCTGAGGAGGCCAGGAGCTGTTATTGACTCCCCTGAAGTTGGAGGCCCAGACAGTTGTGAGCCACCATGTGGGTGCTGGGAATCAAGCCCGGGTCCTCTGGAAGAACAAGTGTTCTTAACCACTGAGCCATCTCTCCAACACCCTCCTTTTCTTTTGAGATGTATCTGTTTATTTTATGTGTGTATGTTTTGCCTGCATGTATGTATGTGCACCATGTACATGTCTGATATCCATGGAGACCAGAAAAGAGCATTAGATGCCTTCAAACTAGAGTTACAGATGGTTGTGAGGACCCGTGTGGGTGCTGGGGATTGAACCTGGATCCTCTGGAAGACCCAGCCCCCTAGGACCCAGATTTTAAACAACACATAAGAGCAAGTAGTGTATTTAATTAAAAGAATAAGGTCTCCAGCTGGGAGTGGAGCTGCACACCTGTAATCCCAGCACTTGGGAGGTGGAGGCAGGAGAATCAGGAGTTTAACGCCAAACTGGGCTGTATTCCCCTTTGAATACCCACTCTGTATGAGTCCTATTCAGGAAGTCAGCTTAAGGTTCAGAATATAGGCAGCCTATACATACTCTGCTTTGTTTACAGGCAATTTACAAACATCAAACTGTGCTAAGAAACTGAATTACAAAGATGACAGCTTACTTAAGAAAAAAATTCTGATAGGCACAGCACTGTGCTCACAAAAAGAATGCTCTCCTTTTAAATTAACATTTTTACCATTTTAACTGTGTGTGTGTGTGTGTGTGTGAGAGAGAGAGAGAGAGAGAGAGAGAGAGAGAGAGAGAGAGAGAGAGAGAGAGAGAGAGAGATGCAGGTGCTCGGAATAGAACTCTGGTCCTCTGGAAAAGCAGTACACACACTCTGAACTGCTGAACCATCTCTCCAGTTCCAGGGGTACCATTCTTAAAAAGGAAGGCACCAACCCCACACCACAAGCATTGGCTTCCCTCGGTTCTGGTCTGATTTCTTTTTATTATGATTCTTTTTAAACATAAAAACGTGTGGCAAGGAGGAGCTTGGCAGCAGGGCGGACAGATATCACTCTGTCGCAGTGGTGGCTAATTCGGGGTGCAGGAGCTTTGCAGCCTCAAAGTAGCTATGTGCATGGTCACCCTTGGAGCTGGGCTGCTTGCTGCTGGGGCTGCAGTCTTTATCTGAGAGGTAGGGCAGGTTCTCCAAGCTCTCCTCTGTGCAGGGATCCGAGTGGAAGCCCTTGAGGGCCACTAGCCGGTACCGCTTCCTCCGGTTCAGCTTATAGATGCGGATCCTCTCCTTTTCTGCCTCAGGGTCGGTCAGAATCCCATCCCAACGCAGACTCTCATTGATCTGGTTGGAAAGGCTCTCCTCTATTTCGGCAAAGTAGGGGTGACTCATGCCACATGAATAGGGAAGGCTGTGCTTAGTTTCTTCTTTGTCTCTGGGCTCTGCCCTCGAGCCATGGTCTTTGTGGGGATTTAAGATGTCGTGGAAAGATGAAGAGAGCGGCTGACTCTTCCGGCCTCGACTGTGATGTTTGTCTGCTGAAGAGGTGAAGAGACAAATATTTGTGCCTTCTAGAATGAATGCCCAATAAACCAGCGATGTAAGGAACGGGGTCTACCTTTAGGCAGGGTTCAGATGGCCGGAGCCTGGGACCTCGCCCACTGCCTGGATGCTTTCGTCAAGGTATTTGGGGGCAAGAGGCACCTTTTTCTTTTTGTGGGTGCACCCATGCCTTGTGCATGCTAAACATAAGCTCCGCCACAAAGCTACACCCCAACCCGAATACCAAGAGATACTAAAGCTTCATTAACCACCAATGTGGTTAATGTCAAGCAACAAATGGAGAAGCCAGATCTGAAGGCCCCCTGACTCCTAGTGTCCTGTTCTTCCTATGCTATCTGCTGTCCCTCAACTTAACCTCACCACACACTCCCAGGTCTGTGACACTACACCCGTCTAGACAGAGAGGAAATTACAAATGATGTAATTAGTAGTATACTGAACCAGGAAATGCTCTTTCTTTTCGTTAAAATGCTTTTAAAGATGTACTTATTTTATATATGTAAGTGCGTTGCCTGAACGTTGTCTGTGCACCATGTACACTCCTGGTGACCAAGTAGGTCAGAAGAGGGCATCCGATCCCCTAGAACTGGAGTTACAGATGGTTGTGAACCACCATGTGGGTGCTGGCAATTGAACCTGAGTCCTCTGCAAGAACAAGTATTCTTAATGGTCAAGCCGTCTCTCTCTCTTTTTCCCCCCCTTGTTTTTTCTTTCTTTCCTTTTCTTTGGAGACAGGTTTCTCTGTGTTAACAGATCTAGCCATCCTTGGAACTTGCTTTGCAGACCAGACTGGCCTCAAACTCACAGAGATCTGCTTGCCTCTGCCTCTTGAGTGTTGGGATTAAAGGAGTGCGCCACCACCTGGCTGCTGCTTCTTCTTTTTTTCTTTTGAGATGGATTCTTACATCTCCCCAGGCTGGCTTCAAGCTCCCTATTTCTCTTTTTCTTTTCTCACATTAAAAGCACTACAGAATTGCTTGTAAAATGCTATAAATGGTGAGTCTCTCATCAGCTCCTCTTTCCATTCTATTTTATAAATATCTATCTCCTCAAGAAAGGCAAGCTGGGGGAGGATAAAGGCAATAATAATAATAATAATAATAATAATAATAAGTGAAGTTCAATCTTGACATTTCCTTACCTTCCTATTCTCTGAAAACTATCTGGAGTCCCCTGCTGACAGTCTGAGGTATGCAACACTGTAATTCCTACAGTCAAAAGTTGCACCAAAAAGACAAAAAACAACCCTGTGTTTTGCTGGCATACAGACGGCTCATCGCCTTACCCTCCCTTTAGCTCCATTCTGCCTGGAAGAGTTGTTACAACCCTCCATTGCTCCTTCCCTAAACCACAACACTTGGGGAAGCCGTTCTTCCCACTACCCACTCTGCACATGCAGCCAGCCGACACCCAGCACCTGAGCCCAGGACTAGCCATGCCAGAGGTCAGAGCCAAAGCTGCATGGGTGACACCGGAGTCACACCACTCCCAAGCAGGGTCATTCTGTTTCACGGCTCCCGTCTTCCTCACAGTGGGCGCTCGGTGTCTCTGCTGGGATATCTGGGGGTTCTGTGATGGAACTTAGGGAGAGGCAGGGACTCTGGGTTCCTGGAAGGTGCTGGTGTATGTGTGTACGCATGTGAAGGTCTTGGTGAGTGAGACTAGAGTACCTGCTGTGGGTGTGATGTTTGGGCACATCTAAGAATGTAAGTGCCTAGAATTCCTGTGTGGGTGTAATGTTTGGGGGGTATCTATGCATGTGAGTTTCTAGAGTACCTGTGTGGGTATGAGATGTGGGTGTATCTGTGCGCGTGAGTGTCTAGTATCTAGGTGTGAAGTTTGTGTTGGTATCTATGCATCTATGTAAGTGCCTAACGGAATCCACATGGGTGTAGACTGTGTGTGTATGCATGATGGAGCCACCATACTTTAGGTTTGTTGGATAGTGTCATATTGCTATAAGAAGGCAATGTAAATAGTGTCAGTGATGCCAGGTGGTGGTGACTCACGCCTTTAATCCCAGCACTCGGGAGGCAGAGGCAGGTGGATCTCTGTGGGTTCGAAGTCAGCCTGGTCTACAGAGTGAGTTTCAGGGCAGCCCAGGCTACAAAGAGAAACCTTGTCTCAAAAAACCAAAACAAAAAAGTGTGGGTGATAACAGGAAGACGAGGAGGGAACTACCGTGAGTATATGCAGGACACAGCTGTCCCTAGGCGGAGTCCATTCAGGGAAGATTCTGTTCACATTTATTTACATGGGGGTGATTCCTAATAGAGGGGAGCCTGGAGTCTGTCAGTTCTCCTGTGGGAGTGACTATCGGCTAGTATCTTCCCATCTGGGCTAGTCTCTTTGTGACACCAAACCTTGAGAAGTCTGTTTGGACAGGTGTGTTTGCCTAAGGGGATAGGAAGTTGAAAGGAGGTGGGTATAAGACGATCAGGCTGGAGGCTCTTGGGGTGGGTATCTGTGTGGGGTGGAGGATCCTTAGATCTTGAGGGTTCTCAGAGGAGGGTGTGGGGTCTTTGGATATATTGGGACTAAAGTTGGTAGAGACTTCCTTGGTAATTAAGGGGTCTCTGTGGTGAGGAGCACGTGATCTTTATGGGTAGGGCTGGGCATCTCTGGGCTGCCCAAAAGCGTCCCGTGTAGGGTCTAGGGGACCACTGTCGGGGTGTGGTGTCTGTTTTCGGCCTGAGGTGACTTCCAGGTAGAGGGGCATCTGTGAGAGGAATCTCAGGCCCAAGAGCCAAGGTGGCCTCGCTAGCTGCTCCTCTTACCGTCGCCCTTGCCCGAACCTTTGGTCTTCTTCTTCTTCTTTTTCTTCTTCACCTTCCGTTTGGCCAGCTCGGAGGCGGTGCCCACGATGGGGGGCAGCTTGGACCCCGGGGAGCCCTCAGCGCCTCCTTCCCGCGCCTCCTCCTCCTCCTCGTCCTCGCCCTCCTCGCCATAGTCCGCCGCCCCGGTCCCACCGCGGCCGGCCATCCGCCTGCGGGACCGCAACCTGCGCCAGGAACAGCCGAGGACCCGCGCCGGCCGGGCTCCAGGCGCTCACTGCCGGCCGGGCCACGCGTCTCCATGGCGACCGCTCCGCGCCGCAAGCGCAACCCCAAAGTTGCCACCAGGGGCCGCTGGTGGCGCTAGCTGTACGCATGCGTGTTTCGGTTTGTTTGAGACCTGGTGAGTCAAGGTGAACAGGGCAAAGCGGGGGTCGCGATTGTTAATGCTTGGGCTGACATTGACGTATCTCCTTCACTTCTGTGACGTTCATTTGAAATGATATTTATCTCTTCTTTTTTGAAATGATATTTATCTCTTCTTTTTTTCCTTTTGAGACAGGGTCTCATGGAATTCAAGCTGGCTGACCTTGAATTCTTCTTCCTCTTCTACCCTTTCCCAAGGGCTGGGATTACAGGCATGAACTATTGATATCTGGCTCCCCTCACCCCCAACACACACACACACACACACACACACACACAATTAAGTTGCCCAGGATGGTCTGAAGCGCTCACTGTAACCCAGCAGGCCTGGAACTCAGCGTTTTCCTGCTTTAACCTCCCCTGTTAATAGGATTACAGGTATGAGCCACCAGGCCTGGCACCTCATAAAAATTGTTTTCCTTTAAAAAATTAAGATTTATTAATTTTCATTTTGTGTATGTTTCACCTGAATGTATATGTGTGTACCTCTTGTTGAGCTAGCTGCATGCATGTGTTTTTGACCTACTAGAGCCCTGGTGTGAGCCAGAGTACCCAGGGGGAGACCAAGTAGAGGTTGTTCCTGGGGCTGACACTGACCTATCTCCTCCACTGCTATGCTGTCTCAGAGGTGACAAGAATGCACCAGACTCTCTGGAACTGGAGTTACAAGCTAGTTGGCTGTGAGCTATGGTGCTGGGAACCCAAATTGGGTCCTCTTCAAGAGCAGCAAGTGCTGTGAACCGCTGAGTCACCTCTTCAGCCCCCCACCTCCACCCCCATGACAATTCTTATCAAGACTACACTCATGGGCTGGGGACTGTAGTTCAGTGGTAGGGCACTTATATAGCATGTAGGAGATCCAAGTGTCCCGCCCAGCCAGGACCACAGATTTAAGAAGACTAAGCTCATTAATATAATTTGAAAGGCCGGCGTGACCTGTTGCTTGCTTTTCTTTCAAGGTTAGCTACCACATTATCCCAATATGGCTGCCAGAAGCCTGAGGTGTAGCTTCGGTGATACAGTGCTCGCCTCCCATACATCAAAGCCTGTGTTTGATCCCCAGCACCCCACAAGCTGGGCAAGGTGGCACATGCCTGTAATCCCAGCACTTGGGAGGGGAAGACAGACAGATGAAGAAGTTCCAGGTCATCCTTGGCTCCAAATCGACTCTGAGGCCAGCCAGATTGCAGGAGATACACGGTCTAAAAACCACAACCACCAAAACCAGGTGTAACTGCCATAGTATTTCTTATCCCATGAGCCCTTCTGAAATCTCACCATTCCCACAGAAGGAGACAGTCAAACTCTCTTCCCCTTCACTCTGAGTGAATTTGTTGACTTCCTGGGAAGGAATAGTATGTGTCACGTCTGGGATGTAGCTCATTTGTTAGAGTGCTTGCCTTACACGCACAAACCCTGGGCTTCCTACCTTCACATCCCCGACACACACACACACACACACACACACCGCACACTCTTATCCCCCCCCTTGCTTGCTTTATTTAAAGCTGAATTTAAAATTTTACATTTGAGTTCGAGGCCAGCCTGCTCTACAGAGTAAGTTCCAGGAGAGCCAGGGCCACAAAGAGAAACCCTGTCTCGATAAACAAAACAAAATTTAATTTACTCTGTGTGTGCATGCGTGTGCATACATGTGCCACAGCACACACGTGGAACTCAGAGGACAATCCAAGGGAGCTAGTTTTCTCCTTCCACTGTGTTCGTCCTGGGGATGGACCGCAGGTCTTCCAGTTTGATGCCAGGAATGCCCACTGAGCCAGCTTTGCCCACTGACTTGCTTATTTTTTGTTTGTTTGTTTTATATGAGAGAGTGAACCTAGGGCCTCAAGAATGCTAACACTGGGCAGATGTTCTACCACTGAGCTACGCCTTTGGCTCTGTGGTTGTCATTGGTGATTTGTAAGAGTTTTGCCTTAGGGTTTTGTTGTTCTGTGTGTGTGTGTGTGTGTGTGTGTGTGTGTGTGTGTGTGTGTTTGGAGAAAGGGTCCCATGTAGCCCCGGCTAGTCCCAAACTTTATGTAGCCAAGGATGATCCTGAACTTCTGATTCTCCTGCTGTCTTAGTTAGGGTTTTATTGCTGTTAGGTTTTTATGTGCCATAACCAGAGCACCTCTTAGAAAGGAAAGCTTTTGATTGGGGCTGGCTTACAGTTCAGAGCTTTAGTCCATTGTCATCACAGTGGGAAGCATGGTGGTACACATGCAGACATGGAGCTGGAGAAGGAATAAAGAGTTCTACATCCGGATTGGCAGGCAGCAGGAAGAGAGAGTGACACTGACCTGGCTTGAGCACCTGAAACCTCAAAGCCCACCCCCAGTGACACACTTCCTCCAACAAGGCCACATCTCCTAATAGTGCCACTCTTCATGAGCCTAGGGGGACCCTTTTCATTCAAACCACCCCACTTGCCTTCACCTCTCTAATGCTGGGATTATAGTCCTGTGTACAGTTTATGTAGTGCTGGGAACTGAAGCCAGGGCCTTGGGCGGGTTGTGCAACATTCCACCAACTGAGCTATTACTACAGCCCAGCCGTATATGGGCTCTTCTCAGAGCTTAGGTCCAACTCCTCTGTGGCTATAAAGAATCCAAACCTGTAGCTTACCTACTTGTCTTTAAAATCTTTTTGAAGATTTTTATTTTATGTGTTTGTTTTTCCCAAATGTATGTATATTTACCATGTGCATGCCTGGTGTCTGAAGAGGTCAGAAGAGGGCGTCAGATCCCTGGAACTGGAGTTACAGATGGTTGTGAGCCACCACGTGGGTGCTGGGAATCTAACCCAGGTCCTTTGTAAGAGCGGCCAGTACTCTTAATCACTAAAACATTTCTGACCCTTGCTTACTGTCCTTTTGATAAACAGAAACTGAAAATCCTAAGGAAGCCATATTATTGATGTTTTCTTTTTGTGTCCAGTCTAAGGAACCATAGCCACCATACAAAACAAAAAAGTGAGCGCTAAGCCGTGTGTGGTGGCACATGCCTTTAATCCCAGCACTTGGGAGGCAGAGGCAGGAGGATCTCTGTGAGTTTGAGGCCAATTAATTTGTGAGCAAAGTTAGGTAGAGATCAACTTGCATTTTTTTTCTCCAAATGGATTTCCAGTTGTTCCCCAAACTCCCATCAAGAAGACATTCTTTTCTTCATGGACTTCATTCAACACTTTTTTTTTTTTTGAGAGAAGGTCTTGCTATGTAGCCCAGGCTGGCCTCCAACTTACAATCCTCTTTCTGCCTCAGCCTCTCAAGTGCTAGGATTATCGGCACCATGCCTGGCTTAACTCAGAACTTTTTTTAGAAACTCTATCAGCTTTACATATTTGTGACTATTTCTGGACCCTTTATCATATTTCTTGTTGTTCCATTTGACTGCACTTGTACCAGTATCACACTGTCTAGATGATATAGCATTATAATTAAGTATTTTTTTTATTTTATTACTTTTATGTGTATGGGTATCTTACCTTTATATATGTCTGTGCATGCCTGGTGCCCAGAAAAGGGTGTCAGGCCCCCTGGAACTGAAGTTACAGATAGTTGTGAACCACCATGTGGGTGCTGGGAATCAAACTTGTGTCTTCTGGAAGAGCAGCCAATGCTCTTAGATACTGAGCCATCTCTTCAGCCCCTAGAATTAAGTCTTGATCTCACATAGTCCAAATACCCCAACGGGGTTCATTTTGAATATTATTTTGGCTCTTGGAACTCCCTTGTTCTTGTATATACATTTCAGATCTTCTCGTCAGTTTTCACTGTTTTGAGATAGCCCACTGAGATTTTAATGGGATTGCGTCCAATCTATGAGCTTAGTGCTCAGTGGATGCCCGTTTTCCGTATTGATCCACACACTTGCACTGGATTCAGGGATGCATTGTTCTGCACAGGGCCCTCCAGTTAGCCTGTCAACCTCCCTAGCATGTGCAGCTGTTCCTCACACAGTGGGCATTCAGCATCTGCCTCTCGCCTGTCTGGTTATGTCCTGAAGAAGTGAGGGCTGGCAGGGTGGCTCAGCAGGAGAGGCACTGACCACCAAGCCTGACAGCTGGAGTTCAACCCCCAGGACCCACATGGTGGAAGGAGCAGACTAGAAAGCTGTCCTTGGATCGCTTCATGCATTCTGCGGCATTCACACATGTACGCATGCACACACGCTAACTAAATGCAGTAGAGACAGAGATATAAATGACAGCTGTCCTTTGTTCAGCTGACCCACTGCCAGCTACGTCTGGAGTTTACTTGCAGATGTCCTTCTATACTCAAGGTGGTGCTTGCACATGGGTGCCAGCAAGGCTGGCCACTCGCCGCCTGTCTTAACTCCCAGCTGGTGCTCCTTGCCTGAAGGCTTAGCTGGCTGGAGACAGCTCGGCCATTTCTCTTCTGATTTTCATGAAGGTTGCATTGAGGTTGTATGGGACCAGCCCGAGTCTATGAAGAAGGAGAAGAGTTACCCCCAGCGAGGGAATACATTTTATAAACAATCGTGCAAATTCCTTGCAAGGAAAGCTTTTGTAGGTATTTTTAAATGTTTTTATGAATTCTTTGGAGTATTCCACTGTAGGTGGAATTTTCCTCTCCTGACCACCCGCTCCCAAATAAACAACACGGAGACTTAATATTATAAATGCTTGGCCAGTAACTCAGCCTTATTACTGACTAGCTCTTATGTTTTAAGTTAACCCACATTCCTTCTTTACACTCTGCCATGTGGTAGTACCTTTATTAGCATGGCACGTTATCTCCTGCTTCTCCTGCTTCTCCTGCATCTGGCTGGTGATTCCTCTCCACTCTTCTTCCTCCCAGCATTCTCCTAGTCTGGCTCTCTTGCCTAACCTTATCCTGTTCAGCTATTGGCCAGTCAGCTTCTCTATTAAACCAACCACAGCGACAAGTCTTCACAGTGTACCAAAGGGTTATTCCACAGCATTCCACACATGCTCACAATGTGTTTTGACCATATTCCCCCTTCCAGCTTCTCTGCCTAGCCTCCCCCAGTTTTACTGTCCACTCTCTCACTTCCTCCCAACTTTGTGGCTGTCCTAGAATTCACTCCGTAGACCAGGCTGGTCTCAAACTCAGAGATCCACCTGTCTCTGCCTCCCAAGCATCTGTGCCGCCACCCCCCCTTCATCCTCATCTTTCTCTTCTTCATCCACTGAATCCAGTTTTTCCTGCCCATATACTCATGGGTATGATGCCATCCACTGGAGCATGGTTGATCCACCAGGGGTCATATCCTAAAGAAAATTGGAGTCCCCCTGCCAAGGCCATTTACTGTTAATAGCTCTTCAGCTGGGAGCTCATATGCCACACTCTTCACGCTGGGATGTTGATTGAATTCATCTTGTACAGGTCCTGTGCAGACCACCACAGCTGTTCTGAGTTCATGAGTGCAGTGGTCCTATCATGGTGAGAGCGTTTACAGATATTTTAACTCAGTGTTGCTCAGCATGGCCTCCAGTTGTGGTCCCTGTCTCCTTACTTAGCCTGTGTCCTGAAAGTTCTAACCCATCTCTGTGCCAAAATAGCTTCATAAGGCCACTGTGGGTTTTTTTGTGTTTTTTTTTTTTTTGTGTTTTTTTTTTTTTTTTTTTTTTTGTCAGTTCAACACAAGTTAAAAATCATCTGGGAAGAGGACACTCAATTAAAAAAATGTCTCCATCAGATTGGCCTGTAGGCAAGCCTGTGGGGGCATTTTCTTTATTAATGACTGATGTGGGGAAGGCTCAGACCACTGTATGTAGTGCTACTGCTGGGCAGGTGGTCCTGGGTGGTGTAAGAAAACAGACTGAGAAGCTTTGAGGAATAAACCAGTAAGCAGCACCCTCCATGGTCCCTGCATCAGCTTCTGCCTCCAGGTTTCTACCTTGAGTTCCTGTCCTGCCTTCCCCAATGATGGACTGTGACCCGTAAGTTAAGCAAACCCTGTCTTCCCCAAGCTGTTTTGAGTCGTGGTGTTTTATCACAGCAACAGAAAACAAACTAAGACTATCATCAGTTTTGTTGTTATTGGTTTTGAGCTGGGATCTCATTTTGTAACTCTGGCTGTCCTGAAACTCATTCTGTAGACCAGGGCAGCCTCAGTCAAACCCAGAGAGAGCCACCGGCCTCTGCCTCCTAAGTGCTGGCATTAAAGACATGTGCCACTAAGCCTAGATTTCTTTCTCTATAAAATATTTTATTTTAAAGTGTGTGTGTGTGTGTGTGTGTGTGTGTGTGTGTGCGCGCGTGTCTGTGTGTGTGTCTGTGTGGGGGTGTGCACATGAATGCACATGAATGCAGGTACCACGGGGACCTGAGGCATTGGACCACCCTGGGGCTGGAGTCACAGGGATTTGTGAGCTGCCCGATGTGGGTGCTAGGAACCGGAAGAGCAGTTCTCGACCCCTGAGCCATCTCTGCAGCCTGTCCCTCCTCCCCCAAGTGTTATGCTGGGACTCTTCTGTCAGTGTTCCTCGTTCCTCCTCACGCTTGACTGCACAGCAGCATTTGACACTGCTGATGTCCCCTGATTCCTTTTTATCTGTCATTTACTATTTTTTAAAAAGCTTGTTTCAAATCAGGGCCTTGCCATAAACTCAGGTTGACCTTGAACTTGCAATCCTCCTGTCTTGGCCCCACAGATATTGGGGTTAAAGGCTTAGGCCACCAAATCCAGCTTCTCTCTTTTGAAATACTGCATTTGCTTGGCTTTTTGGACATCTTGTTTCGGTCAGCTTTCCCTTCCTATAACAAATAGCTGAGCTAAGCCAGCCTATAAAGAGAAAAGATTTGCCGCACATGGTGGTTTATACCTGTAATCCCAGTATTGGGAAACTGAGGTAGGAGGATTTCCACAAGCTTGAGGCACAGCCTGGACTACATAATAAGTTCCAGGCCATCCCAGACTACAGAATGACACCCTGTCTCAAAACAGCAAAACCATTTTAGAGGTTTGGGTCGAGAATCAACAGGTACATTGCTCTGGGCCTGTGGGGAGACTGCCTGTGGTGGTGTAAGCCAAGGCTGGTGAAATCTCCCCTATGGCTGGGAACAGAAAAGGGGAGAGGATGGCGTCCCACAAGTCCATTGGGCCTAAAGGCCTCCCACTGGGCTCCACCTCAGAGTTTTTGGCACCACCAATCAGCGCTACTCTGGAGAGCAAACCTTTACCACTGGGGCTGTGGGGACAATCAGCACTGAACATGCTGATTCTCAGGCCACTCACTACAGGCTAGTTCTCCCTTCCCAGACACCAAACGCTGGGCTTCCTCAATTCTTTGGGCTCTCCCTGTGTATTTTCTTTCTCTGGTCTCCCCTTTCCCACCCCTCATTTTTAAAAGACAAGATCTCCTTATTACCCCATGTGGAACTGTCTATGTAACCCAGGAAAGCCTCAAGCTCACAGAAATCCTCCTGCACCAGCCTCCCAACGGTTGGGATTACAGGTGTGGACTACCATGCCCAGCACGGGTTTCCTAAGCCATCCCGGTCTACACTTACAAACCTACACCGTTCTTTCTGTGCTGTTGACTTCCAGTGTTCTGTCTTCAGCCCGAAGCCCACATAACCCACTTGTCCCCCATCTAGCTCAACTCCCCGTTGCACAGATTCCCCAGAGCAGGCTGCCTCAGTTTCTGTGTTGTATATTGTGTTGGTTTGAGATTCCCCCCAAACGAGCATCAAGGCAAGAAATTGAGTGGGAAGAGTTCACTTGGGAGATAATCCCGGGAAATATTGGTAGAAAGGGAATGAGTGGGTCCAGAGATAGGACAGGTAACAGAAGGCCACTGTCCTGCCTGGTATGTCTGCATAGCCAGAGTGCAATCCCCCCAGACCACTCTGGGTGGCGCTGTAAAACATGCCCAGAGTGATCCCAACCGAGACACCACTATGCAGCTGGAGATTAGTCAGGAGCTCCAGGAAAGGGTTGAGTTTCCAGTGAGTCTGGCTTGCTCTGGCAGGCCCCACATGCTCCATGTAAGATAGAGTTGAGAGACTGGAGAGATGTCTTGGCAGTTAAGAGCACTGACTGCTCTTCCAGAGGACTCAGGTTCAATTCCCAGCACCCACATGGCAACTCACAACCATCTGTTAACTATGCATGTGGTGCACAGATATATATGTAAGCTAAACACACATGTACATACAATAAACACAAAAATTTATTTTAAAAGAGTCCACCCAGGTGGTGGTGGTGCACACCTTAATCCCAGCACTTGGGAGGCAGAGGCAGGTGGATTTCTGTGAGTTTGAGGCCAGCTTGGTCTATAAGATACCCATGGCTACACACTGAGAAATTCTCTCTCAAAAAACAAAAACCAAAACCAAACAAAAAAAAGAGCCCAAGTAGAAAGCCTTGGTCACATGGAGGTGAGTGGCCGAGCGAGGGGTGGGGTGGAAGTCTGCTGCCGCAGCCCACTCCCCCATCCCCTTATTCTGCTGCAGAGTGCACTGGTCTGGTGTGGGTTCTCGCTGCAAGTAGCCTCTGTTTCCTGATCTCGGGGTGGAATCCATTAGGGCCACTGTGACAAGCCTCATGGAAGGACTTTGGGACCCACTCCTGGCCAGTGAGACTTGAAGGACCTCTGCTGGAGGCCCCTGGAAAGTGCCAGACACTGTTGTGAAAGGCCAACATCTTGCCATGTGATGAGCATTAGTCCGAGGACAAGTCAATGCCCCAAATGTGAGAGACTCTTTGGAAACCCAATCTTTGAGAGACATCCAAGAAAAGCTTTTTTTTTTTTTTTTTTTTTTTGATTTAATTTTTGATTTATAGGGCAGGGAGGGAGGCGTTGTGCATGTGAGCGCTGGTGTCCTCAGAAGCCAAATGTGTCAGATCCTCTCTGTGCTGGAATCACAGGCAGTTGTGAACTTTGCGACATGGGTGCTGGGAACCGAACCCAGGTCTTCTGCAGGAGCAGCCAGTGCTTTTAACTGCCGAGCCATCTCTCCAGCCCCTCAAAATAAAGATCCGAACACCTATAACCTTGGTACTTGGAAGGCAGAGGCAGGAGGAAGGGGAGTTCAAGGTTAGCCTTAATTACATACAAAGATCAAGGCCAGCCTGGGCTACATGTGACCCTGTCTCAAGAACCAGAAAGCAAAACAGAAGCAAGCTAGTGACAGGTGGATCTAGTGACGGTCCGCGCAGACTCCTTTGCCCCTCTAACCTGTTTGCTGACTCGTTTCTTGATTCTGGCTTCCTGACAGCAATCAGGTGCTAACTGCAGAGACATCTCTCCCTCACCCTCAAGATTGGCACCAGGACTCCTGTGGGGTCCCCAGAAAAGACTGTGTGAGCCTGGGAGGAGGCTGCAGCCTACACAGAGTTGAAACTACTGAGCATGCGCAGGCTCCTGGGCTCCCGGTCCGGAGCTGTTGTCAGGATGCCTGTGGCCCTCTTACCTGACTAGCCTAAGAGAAATAAAGCCCTCCCTACTCTGCTGCCTCCTCTCTTCACTAACTGGATCCCAGAGGCTGCAAGTAAACAGACCTAACCCGGTCTCTCAGTACAGGGGTGGATCTCGGAAATACCATGTTAAATAAAAAGGACAGTTTTGGAGAGGGAGATGTGGAGCTGAATGGGGGATGGAAAGACGGCTTGGGGGTGAAAAGTAAACGCTGATCTTCCAGAGGACCTGAGTTCAGTTCCCAGCCCCCAAATCAGGCTGTCACAACGGCCTCTAAGTCCAGTCCCAGGGGAATGATGCCTTGGGCCTTTGTATGCTCTATTAGTGTTGGAATTATTGATGTGCAGCACCACATCCAGCTTCTGGGTAGCCCTGGCACGCCTGAACACCATGCTGGCCTTGAACTCAGAGTTCTGCCTGCCTCTGCCTCCCAGATACTGGGGTTATACCTGGCATGACCTGACTTTTTGAAAACTATAATTAATTGATGTTATTAATTTTTATATTTTATTTATTAATTTTTATACTTTTTATTATTAATTTATTCGGTTCAATTTGGTTTCATATCCACAGATGAACTACTGATCCTCTTGCCTCCACCTCCCACGTGCCTGGATTATAAGCATGTGCCATCACACTTGATTTATACAGTTCTGGGATCTAACCCAGGACCCCCGACATACTAGGCAAGGATGCTACCAACTGAGGTATATCCCCTGCCCTAAGTTTGGTTTTTCTGAGACAAGACCTTGCTGGATCCTGGACAGAGTCCAGGCCAGCCTGGAACTCTGACTCAGCAGGTCCTGCCACCAAGCCTTACCACCAAGTTCAATCCTCGGAACCCACGTGGTGATAGGAGAGAAATGACTCCCGAAAAGCATCTTCTGAGTCTCCCTCCCCCACAACATTAGTTAATTAAAAATTCGAAAAGGAGCCAGACGTTGGTGGTGCACGCCTTTAATCCCAGCTCTCGGGAGGCAGAGTCAGGAGGATCTCTGAGTTCAAGGCCAGCCTGGTCTACAGAGCGAGATCCAGAACAGGCACCAAAACTACACAGAGAAACCCTGTCTTGAAAACTCAAAAAAACAAAACAAAACAAAAACAAAAACCAAAAAACAAAAACCAAAAACCAAAACAAAAAAAACCAACAAAACAAACAAACAACAAAAACCAAAAAGGTTTAGGCAGGGTTGGTGGCCCATGCTTGTAATCACAGCTACTCAGGAGGCTGAGGCAGAAGGATCAGTTGAGACAACAAATGCAACATGGTAAGACTCCAGCTCAAACTGTTTTAACTTCGCTTCCACTTACTTACCTTATAAATAATCCCCACCCCAAAGAAGAGCAGTGGGCAATGGACAACTCTCAGAGAACCTTGCTTGTGTGTCTCCTCTGTCTGGCCAGGTTCCTTGAGGTCAGAGCATGGGCCGTGTTTAACTGTGTTCTCCCCACAGAGCCCAGTTCCTGGCACAGAGCTGAAATGCTATAAGTGAATGAATGATGTAGGATAATGGGACTGAGGGGCTGTACTGGTATGTCCCTGCCTGATAGACGAAGAAAAAAGCATAGATTCAAAGTGGCTGGCTCCAGCTTTTAATGTTTATCAAGTGCTCCTGGAACCCACTGTTCCAGATCTACCATATCTGTCTGTGTGTCTGTCTGTGTGCATGTGAGCGTGGGTGGTGGTGGTAAGGAGCTGGGATCCAAGACTCACACATGCTCAGCATGCTCCCTGCCACCGAGCCCCCAGCCCTGTTCTGTGGCATCTCTCAGAACACAGTAGTAGGCTTCACAAGCTGTTCATTGACCTGCAGGGGAGCCCGTTTTCATGATCGCTCTTGGCTTCCTTGTTAAACTTTCCCCGGTCTCGGTCTCTGTGACTGTTATTGTCAAGAGTGGGTGAGGGCTGAGGTGTCTTGCTCTGTGAGAATCAGGTTTTCCCCTTTGGCTAGGTTACTATGGGTAGGGTTTGTGTTTTTTTGACTTCCTGTTGCCTGCACAGCCTGGGTCCCTCAGCAGGCTGCTGTGCTAGGGGCTGTCCTGTCCGGGCCATCTGTGTTTTCCCCAAGGAGGGCAGGCTTGTCTGTGTTTTAGTACCAGCCTTAGATTTGGGCCAGAGGAGTCCCCAATGTGGGTCTTGTGTTTCACAGGATCCGGCTCAGCCTCTGCGCCAGTGACTTCTCTTTAAGGGACAGAGATGCTGTAGTCAAGTCCACCAGTGGTTGTCCTGTCTCCTCCAAGCCCACAGTCCGAGTACCTGGACCTTTCGATTTCTTATCCACATGGCCCTGGCCTGCTTGGAGAAACCATGTGGGCCTCCTTCCTTGATCTACCTTCTTGGGCACCTCCAGGCCCAAGGCAACATGGGTGGAACCTGGAAAAGCAGGTCAAAGTTCCCAAACCTGTGTGCTCAAGGGACCATTTCAGAATAAGTTGGGGACAGGAGGGGAGGGGGCAGGCTGTGGGATGGCACAGAACCCCCACAAGCTTGGAATTTGAAACTGAAATCTGGCCTGCCCGATTGGCGTGAAGGTACATTTGTCAAGGTAGGCGAATAGTACATAGTTTACTTAACACTTTGTCAATTTAATTTCTAACATTTAATACTTACGCATACGGTGCGTGGGTCCCTCTGTCTGTTCTTGCCCTGGGCTTTGCAAGTGTTAAAGGCAAGCCCGGGGCGAAGGATGTAACTCAGTGGTAGTATGCTTGCATAACACATAGAGTACCCTACGTTCAACCTCTAGTCCAGAAGGGGGAAAGAGAAGAGGGGATCTCAGCATTCATTCTGGGGGCCGGGGTTGTAGCTCAGCTGGTAGAGTGCTTGCCTACCCACTGCGTGAAGCCTGATGCCCCAAATCCCTGAGTTTCATCCCCAGCACCCTATAAACTGGCTGTGGTGGTGCACACCTGTAATAATAGCGTAGAGGCACGAGTTCAAAGTCACCCTTGGCCAGCCTGGGCTGTAAAAAGGCCCTTTCTGAAAAATAAAATAAAATGGGGAGGGACTGGAGAGATGGCCCAAAGGATAATAGTGCTAGTTCTGCTGGGCGGCGGCAGCACGCCTTTAATCCCAGCACTCCAGAGGCAGAGCCAGGTGAATCTCTGTGAGTTCGAGGCCAGCCTGGTCTACAGATTGAGATCCAGGACAGGCACCAAAACTACACAGAGAAATCCTGTCTTGAAAAAGAAAAAAAAAAAAAAAAAAAAAAAGAGTGCTAATTCCATCCAGCACCTATGGCTGGCCCACAGCAGCCTGTGGCACTAACTCCAGGGGATCCAACGCCCTCTGCTGGCCTCCAAGGCACCTGCATAGTCATGTGCTGACCCTCCCCCCCCATACATACACATAGAGAAAAATAAAAATTAAATCTTTAAGAGAAAAATTTAAAAATGAGCAACAAAAGTGCCTCCTCCTGTTAAAATAGAAAGAAAAAAAAGCCTGCTTGTTCCCATTGGTCCTTCTGCGGTCACACCCATCTCTTCCAGGGCTTCCTTCCTACCTCACAGACTCTTTAAAAAGGGGAAAAGATAAAGCCAGACCCCAGGACCAGGTAGACACGTTACATCAGGTCCAGAGGGTGGCAAGTTTGGCGACTTCTTTCCCTTCCTCTTCCTCCTCCTCTTCTTTTTGAGTCAGGTCTCGCTCTGTAGACCAGGCTGGCCTCTAACTTACAAGATCTGCCTGCCTCTGCCTCCTGGGTGCTGGGGTTAAAAATGTGCACTACGACACCTGGTTTGTAACTTCGAAAAAAGCAGTCAGTCTGATTTCAGGTATTGTGGGACAAAAACTAACAGAGTAAGGTATGGTGATATTTTATTTGTACTGAAATGTGATTTTAATTGTATGTTAATAAAGTTGCCCAGGGGTCAGAGCTATTAGAGCCATAGCAAAAGCTGGGTGTAGTGGCACACCCAGCCCTTTTTTTTTTTTTTTTTTTCCAGACAGGGTTTCTCTGTGTAGTTTTTGGTGCCTGTCCTGGATCTCACTCTGTAGACCAAGCTGGCCTCGGACTCAGAGATCCTTTTGGCTCTGCCTCCCGAGTACTGGGATTAAAGGTGTGCACCACCACCACCACCACCACCACCACCACCACCACCACCACCACCACCTGGCTTTTGTCTTGGAAAAAAAAAAAAAAAGGGCTGGGTGTACCACCACACCCAGATTTTTGCTATGGCTCTAATAGCTCTGACCCCCGGGCAACTTTATTTATTAACATACAATTAAAATCACATTTCAGTACAAATAAAATATCACCATAGTAAGGTAGGGGGAGAGGCGAGGGGCCAGGCAGCCTCAGGCTCACGGTCCCTGCTACAGCTTTCATACTCTTCCTAGTCCCTCTGGTGTCCGGACTGTTCCTCCGACATGCTGAGTCCTTGTGTCTGTGTGTGTGTAGGGAACCCAGGGATTCCTGAGTGCTAGGCAAGCACTCTGCCGGTCACCTGTATCCTCAGCCTGGCTAGAGCAGCTTGATGTCGCTTTTCTCCCTCATCCAGAGGCCTCCTTTTCAAATCGGCCTTTACCTGCACCTGCCTGTACCCTTTCCTGCTGGTATTCCCCCCATAGCCCTTACTGACATTGAACGGATACACTCAGTTGTCTTTCCTCAGTGGTCTGTCTGTCATTACTGGAGCATCGACTGCAAACCCTTGGCTCTGCCCACTGCTGGATCCCCAACCCCTAAAGCTGTGCCCAAGCATGCGACAAAGAGTGTGGAGACTCACATTTGTGATCTTACTACTGGGAGGCTGAGCAGGAGGGCTGCTAAAAATTAGAGGATGCATGAATTTCACCTCAATTAAAAAAAAAATGGCGCTGGCGGTAGTGGCGCACGCCTTTAATCCCAGCACTCGGGAGGCAGAGGCAGGAGATCTCTGTGAGTTCAAGGACAGCCTGGTCTACAAAGTGAGTTCCAGGACAGCCAAAGCTGTTACACAAAGAAACCCTGTATCAAAAAAACCCAAATATATTTTCTATGTATAGGTGTTTGCCTCCATGCATGTCTGGTTACCACATGCATGCCTACTGCTGGTAGGGAGCCAGGAGAAGGGGGAAGATTCCTTGGAACTAGAGTTACAGACCATTGTGAGCCACTGTGTGGGTGCTGGGAATTGAACCTGGGTCCTCTGGGTCCTCAGTGTTCAACTACTGAGCCATCTCTCTAGCATGACCATGAACTTTTAATTCTCATTCCTCTACCTCCCAGGTGTTGGAATTACAGATGTGTGCCACCATGCTTGGATTTAAAACAGTATTTATTCATTTATTTGTCTGTGGGTGTGAGTGTTTTACCTGCATGTATGTCTTTGTACCACATTCATGCCTGGTGCTGGCAGAGGCCAGAAAAGGATGTCAGATTCCCAGGAACTGGAGTTGCACACAGTTGTAAGTTGCCATGTGGGTGCTGGGAATCAAACCTAGGTCCTCTGGAAGAGCAGCCAGTGCTCTTAACCACTGAGCCATCTCTCCAGGCCCCCCGGATTTTTATGTTTTCCACCCTATACTCCTCATTAATGTCTTCTTATGAGTCAAATTTTTCCTCTGCTTTAATTCGTGTGTCCTAACACCCAGCGTTTTACTAAGCAGCCATGTTTGGATATAGGACCCGTGAGGATTTATAAAAGCTAACTGCTGTAAGATGCACCATTAATCCTGGCTACTTGGGAGGCTGGGCAGGAAGATTGCCAGAGCCCAGGAGTTTGAGACCCGTCTGGGCAATAAGGCAAGAGCCTGTTTCAAGGGGGATGGGGCCTGATAATAAGGTTACTTCGTGGGCCTGAATCGTGCTAGGTGCCCTATAAGGAAAACAGACTAGACACAGCCACACAGAGGAGACAAGAGGGCAGACAGCCATCAGCAAGCTAAGGCAAGACCTCAGAAGAAGCCCGCCTGTGGCCCCTCCATCTCAGGCTTCCGGCTAGAGAGCTCAGAGCCAACATAACTCTCGTTCAATGAGTGTTGTGGTTCTTGTCCGTGCCCTGTCTGTGGGGCTTCCTTATGGCTGCCCCAGAAAACAGGGCAGCTCCTTTTGTCCTCCTCCTCCACCTGCCTCAGGGGTGCGGGGGGGGGGGGGGATGGGAACCACAGCTTTACTTACTGTTTCCTGTTCTCCACCTGGGACCTGGCGCACCCCGTGACTTCCTGGTGTATTAGCCACCAGAGCAGAGAAGCTCAGCCTAGTTAATGGTGGGTATGGAAGGACTCCCTGTCACCTCTGTCCATCTCTAGATTTTGACATTTTCAAACCCCATCTTTGAGGGTTTGGGCCTTGGCTAGGCAGGAGCTGGGACGTTTGGCAGGGCCAAGCAAGGCTTTGTTAAGAAGGGGTGGGAGTGGGTTGGGGGAGGAGAGTCACCCGACTGCCCACTTGTCCCATCTGGAGGCTGCGTCCTGTTCAGCTATGTGCAGGCTACTTAGGTTTGAGCCTAGTGTTGCTGTTTATTTGCTATGTTGTTAGGAATTTAAGGTTACTGGGGATTTTTACCCAGCTCAAGGCCCCAACGATCAAGTGTTAGCCACCCATCCCACTCTGCCAACTAAAGGGATAACTAGTTGGGGTTGAGGAGATGGCTCAGTTAGTGCCTGCCAACCAAGCTCCAGGACGGTCAGCACTCAGTAAAAGCCTGGCTTGGAGTGAGTCTCTAACCCCAGAGCTGTGGGTGGGAGACTGGCAAATTCTTGGAGTTCATGGGCCAGCAAACCCAGGGAATTGATGAGCTCCAGGTGGAGATCAAGGAAGACACCTGGTATTGGCCTCTGGCCTCTGCACACAGATATCCACGTACACACACACACACATCCGCATGTGTACACACACTGTCTTAGGGTTTTTATTTTTGGGAAGAGACACCATGACCGTGGCAACTCTTAGAAAGGAAAACATTTAATTGTGGTGGTGGCTTACAGTTTCAGAGGTTTAACCCATTATCATCATGGCGGGGAACATGGCGGCTGGGAGTGTGGCGGTGTGCAGACAGACATGGTGCTGGAGAATTCTACATCTTGATCCAAAGGCAACAGGAAGTGAACTGAGTCACTGAGGGGTGGCTCGAGCATATATGAGACCTCGAAGTCCACCCCCACAGTGATACATTTCCTCTGACAAGGCCATACCCACTCCAACAAAGCCACACCTCCTAATAGTGCCACTCCCTTTGGGCCATTTTCTTTCAAACCACCACACATACTTACATGAAGGCCCCACATGAACACGTGTATACAACACACACACACACACACACACACACACACACACACAAGCACTAATGGTAAAAAGGAGTAGAAGCAGATTTAACCAATGTGGCCTGTTGGGTAGAGACACAGATAAACCGGTGCAGTTAACCCACGTTCATATTCAGAGCCCTGACATGAACTTTAGATTTAAATTGAGGAAAATCTGGGGCAGAGGGAAGAAGGCTGCAAAATCAGGCCATCTTAGTTACAGTTACAGAGGCTGTAAGAGGCTTGGTTACAGAGGTCTCTGCCACACTGTCTCACTTCTGGTTCTGCAAGGTGTCTGGGAAGTTGTAACCACTGTGGTCACCCAACTGGCCAAGTAGTTCCCAGGAGAGCACACTTGGGTGCAGACTTGGCAACATCATCATAGACAGGCTCCCTTCTTTTGAGGGGTGGGTGTTGTCCTGCCAAGAGCCTTCCTGTTGCTTACAGGTAATTTCTATTTTGTTTGTTTGTTTTTTATTTATTATGTATATAGTGTATCCCTGCAGACCAGAAGAGGGCACCAGATTTCATTATAGATGGTTGTGAGCCACCATGTGGTTGCTGGGAATTGAACTTGGGACCTCTGGAAGAACAGCCAGTGCTCTTCACCTCTGAGTCATCTCTCCAGCCTCAGTAATCTGTTTTTAATGATAAAGCTGTGCTTATCCATCAGCCCTGATGTTCCTTAAATCTAAGGTGACTGCAGGTTTAGGGCAATGACTGAATGCCAGGCCTATTGCCAACTTGTAGTTGCCTTGTGGGCCAAGTGAAAAGCAATGCTTTTTATCAAAAGCAGTTTCTAAGTGCCCATTTTAAAGTGAACTTGGGCAAATTATATAGCCTTTCTGTAACTCAGTTTTCTCCTGTGTGTGTGTGTGTGTGTGTGTGTGTGTGTGTGTGTGTGTGTCAGAGGTTTATCAATCTCTACCTTGTTTTTTTGATTTATTTTAAAAATGTATTTTTATATAAGATGTATTCATTTTAAAAGATGTATTTATGTGTATGAGTGCTTGCTTGCATGTATGTACGTGCAACACACACACACACACACACACACACACACACACACACATACACACGGAGTGTCCTTGGAGGCCAGAAGGGGGTGTCAGATCCCGAACTGGAGGTACAGACTATGGTGGCCCTGTGGGTTCTGGGATTTGAACCCAGTTCTCAGCGAGAGCAGCACCGAGTGCTCTTACCCACTGAGTCCTCTCCTAGCCCTGTTTGTGTTCGTTTTCTTGAGACAGGGTCTCACTGTGTAGCCCTGGCTGTCCTGCGGCCCAGCTCTATCCTCCAAGCCAAAGTCCTTATAGCTCCATCTGTCTGTTTGCAAAACATCACCACAGCTGGGCTGCCTGACCGCTGACATCCAGCCGTTCCATCACACAGCTGTATGCAATTTTACCCTAATTCTACATATGTGTGTATATGTGTGCGTGTTGCGGGGAGGGGGAGGCTGGAAGAGTCACCGTCTATGTGACTACAGGGAAGCCATCATCCATGCTGGCTGAAGACTTTCCTGTGCACTGCTTGGAGTCACCTAAGCTCTGGTGAACCCTAAGGTGAGCTGTGGTGGAACTGTCGTTTAGTTTGTCTTTAGGAGGTGGTGGTAGATATTGTTTTCTTTTTCTTTTCTTTCTTTCTTTGTTTTTTTTTTTTTTTTTTCCTGAGACAGGGTTTCTCTGTGTAACTTTGCGCCTTTCCTGGAACTCGCTCTGTAGCCCAGGATGGTCTCGAACTCACAGAGATCCGCCTGTCTCTGCCCCCTGAGTGCTGAGATTAAAGGCCTGCACCACCACCACCCGGCGCGGTAGATATTGTTTCTAGCCCCCCAGTGAAAGAATTTGAGCAATTACTCTACCAACTTAGCCACCTCCCTATGCCCAATTTTTTCACTTTTTATTCCTTTAATTTTATTCTTTCTTTCTTTTTTAACTTTTTAAAACTTTTTGTGAGACAAGGACTCACTGGGTAGCCCTGGCTAGCCTGGAACTGTGGAGACCAGGCTGGCTTCAGACACACAGACATCTGCCTGCTTCTGCCTCCTGAGTGCTGGGATTGAAGGTGTGCTCCACCAAGCTTGGCAAAGCCAACATTGTTTTTTGAAGCAAACATTTTGTGCCATCTGCCAAAGTCAATGATAGTGACCCTGGCATCCAGGCCCAGCCTTCATGCCCCAGTACCATGGTGTTTTTTTTTTTTTTTGTGGGGACCTTATCTCACACATGCAACAACATAGTGACTATTTCAATAGGGCCCAGAGGTGGTTGATTCTCTCTGTGTAAACTATGGACAAACGAAAATGATGCCTGGCACCCTTTTGGTAGCCCAGGGCAAAGCCCTCACACCAGCCTGCTCTTCCCAGGGAAGGTGGTTCTGGGAGGGTCTAGATGAATGGACTCTTCCCCATGCCTGGACCAGTGGAGGACATAGGAGGGTCTAGATAAATGGACTCTTCCCCATGCCTAGACCAGTGGAGGAGATAGGAATCACACGTTTCCAGGATTGCCCTGGCACTGATTGGGCTGTTGTTGGAAAGTCAAGAGCCAGTCCTGGAGACTTCATACTTGGAATCCTGAAACTAGCATTTATCAGCTCCGTGACCTTGGGTGTAACCTCAGAAGACCTCAGCCTTGCCTCCTTTACCTGTAAAATGGGGAGAATACTAACTCGTAAGGTGGCTCTGTGAGGTTGAGATGAGGTCATCCAGAGTGTGATGGACACAGGTTCTGAGGGTCCTCGCTGTTTCTCATGTTGCCATCTGAACCATTTCTGGAGGGTTTTCCCCACTGCCAGTCCTGGGAGGCTGGCCTCACTCACCTGCAGTTCCGCAGCCTGCTTCACCACGTGTGGTTAAGAGGAAGCGGGGAGGGTGGGGGGCAGGGAGGGGGCTCTTTGAACTTTGGCTTCCTTCCACAGCATGTCGATCAATCGATCAATCGCTGTGCCTGCTCCATCACCCAGCCCCCACCGAGGCTGCTTCCGGAACACTAGACTCTAACAGATTTATCTCGAATAGTTGTTATTGATTTATGCTCCTGTTCCCATAGGATGTCTCCAAAGGAGGAAATAGAATCAGGCCTTGCTGGTGACAGCTGCTGTGTGAGTCCGGCAGGTCGCTGGTTCCCAGGCAGAGAGGGAGCCCCAGGAAAATTCCTGGAAAGTGTTAAGAAAAACAAAGCTGAAGGCTGGAGGCTCCGGGTGCTATGCCCTTCATAATCTCTGGAGGGGGAAGACGGAGGATTGGGAGTTCAAGGTCAGCCTTGGCTACCTATGGAGAGTTGAATGCCAACCCAGGATACAAGAGAGCCTGTTTGATTCAACCACACACACACACACATACACACACACACACAGAGAGAAAGAGAGAGAGGCGGGGTGGGGGTGGGGTGGGGTGGCGCCGGCTGGTTGGATAGAAGAGCAGAGCCAAGCCAGGCTAGACCTGGTGGCATAAGCCTGTAGTCTCAGCTGCTTTAGAGGCTGAGACAGGAGGATTACAAGTTCAAGGAGCCTGCTTTGGTACCGAACAAAATCCTAGCTTAAGGGGCTGGAGAGATGGTTCATGGTTCAGCAGTTAAGAGCACTGGCTGTCCTACTCTTCTAAAGGTCCTGAGTTCAATTCCTAATACCCACATAGCAGCCCACAACCATCCACACTGGGAGCCAATGCCCTCTTCTGTGTGCAGGTATACATGCAGACAAAGCACCTATATACATAAAACACACAAACGAATAAACCTTGGGAGGCAGAGGCAAGTGGATCTCTATGAGTTTGAGGTCAGCCTGGTCTACACAGAGAGTTCAAGGACAGCCAGGGCTACATAGAAAGACCCTACCTCAAAACAAATGAAAACAAAACAAAAAGACTCTGTCTTTAAAATTTTTTTTGGTTTGGGTTTTTCAAGGCACAGTTTCTCTAGGTAGCCCTGGATGTCCTGGAACTCACTCTGTAGACTAGTCTGGCCTTGAACTCAGAGATCCGCTTGCTCTGCCTCTCAAGTGCTGGGATTAAAGATGTGTGCCACCACTGCCCAGCCTGTTTTTAAATTTTTTAATGTTAATAAAAAATAGGGTAGGGGTGGGGGCTGAGGTTATGGCTCAGTGGTACAGCACTTGTTTAGTGTACACAAGGCCACAGGTTCAATCTCCATCACTGACAAAAGAAAACGAAGGAAGAGAAGACTTAGTCTAAACAGTCTCTCAAACAGATACACACACAATCGGTATCCTCAGCCAAGCACATTGGTCATGATATCACACCCTAGAAACTGGCACCATTATGCCTGTGGGCCCTGCTGTTCTTCCTCCTGGGATTACTTATCTTCAGGCTGTCCTCTTCTGCCCTCCCTGACTGGATGCTCATGGCCATCTCAGAAACACCATACCTTCATCTTGACCACTGACCACTCTGACTGCTTCCTGATCATGCTGAAAGACTGAGTCCATCTTCCCATTCCATACTTCCCTTCTAAGGCCTGAGTCTGTGGCTCTTTGGAGCCTGATTCCAAGTCCCATCCCCAAGAGACAAGACTGTGTTCTGGGCAGGTTAAACCTCATCTTGGCCTGCTGGAACTGATAATGAAAAGCAGACAGGTGTAGCTCATGAGTAGAGGGTGTGCTGTGGTGTGTGTGTGGGGGGGGGGCGGGCCCTGGGTTATTTTCCAGCATTGAAGAGTAAAAGGAGGTCCACTAGCAAAGAGCACACCCACACTGATGTCATTCTCCAATAAAGAAATCCCAGCTCCTTGAAAATATGGCAGATTCCAGAGTTAGGGAAGGAAAACATACAAAATGAGCCTCAAGCATCTTGTAATGCCAGAAAGTAGTTTCCAAGATCCCATCTTCAAACCCCAAGCCCCTACATTGATAAAGATAAGTCAAAGGCCCATGGGAGCCATGTAAGAGACTGACTAATAGTCAAAACTGGAAGAAGAGAAGCAAAAACCAAAACAGAATTGGAGTATAATCCAAACTACAAAATAAATGTCCATGAATGCATGCAGACACACATCAGCGACTGAGTGAACAAGTAGAGAGGAGACAAAGGTGTCCACAGTTTGTGTGGGTCCTCAAGGAGGAGAACACCAAGCCGGGCATGGTGGCACACACCTTTAATCCCAGCACTCAGGAAGCAGAGGCAGGTGGATCTCTGAGTCTGAGGCCAGCCTGGTCTACAGAGCAATTTCTAGGACAGCCAGGGCTACACAGAGAAACCCTGTTTCAAAAAACAAAAAAAAGAGAAACAAGGGAACACCTCTGTACTCTTAGTAGTGGCTGAGTGGGGCTTCTTTCTAAAGAACACCATATGGAAGAGGGGAACAGAGTGACCTTGTAGTGGCAAAGTCTGACAGACATCCCTCAGCCAGCTGATCAAGGCCATTTATAGAAAAAAAAAATCATGTTGAGAGCGTGTACCTGTGTGTGTGTTTGTGCATGTGCGCTTGAAGTGCCCACGGAGACCAGAGAGGGCATCAGACTTCCTGGAATTACAGGTGCTTGTGAGCTACCCAATGTGGAACCAAATTCAGGTTTTCTGCAAGAGCAATACCTGCTGTTAACCATTGAGCCATCTCTCCAGCCCGAGAATGTGTGCTTCTGTAATATTTTTTAAAGGCTTTTACTTCTAAATCTGTGTGTCCACTCTAATAATGAGAAAGCTGTCAGGTAGATTCTAATAGACAGCTTTGATACATCTTAACTGGGGAAGGTCATCAGAGGCAGCGAGTCTGAGAAACCGTCACAGCCAGGAGGCCACCAAGGAGATGTGATGACTAAATTAACTGGTATCTTAGAAGGGATTCTGGGACAGAAAATGGAATTAGGCTCCATCAAAGGAAATCTGAATGAACTGTGAAGTCTAGTTAGTAAACATGTATCAGAGTTTGAATTATTCATTATCACAAATGTGAACTGGGCACCATGGCCCAAGTCTGCGGCCTCAGTACTCAGGAGGTGAAGGCAGGCAGATCAGGAGTTCAAAGCCATCCTCAACTCTATGTGAGTTCAAAACAATCTGTATTATATGTCTAAAACAAAACAAAAATAACAAATATACCATCCTAATGATCTAATAATAGTGAGTTCTCAGTAAGGATCTCTCTCTCCTCTCTCCCTCTGTAGGCGTAGATACCGAAATTCTATGCTGTCTGCTCATTTTTTTTTTCTATATATCTAAAGCTGTTCTAAAAATAAAGGCAAGCCTGGAAGAAAAACCTGGGATTCCAGCAGTACCAGGGCTCTCAGACTTGTAAAGAAGGCAGGCAATGGGCGCTCTCCTCACACCAGCTCCACAGGGCGCTGGGCTACTTGCCCTGTACCCTGGGCTGCTGGCATCCCTGCTACTCCAAGGCAGCCTGCAGGGGTTTCTGAGGCCAGTAATGTGGCTGGGGCTGCCAGTCAGTGCGGCCCTGCATCATTATAGATCTAGAGACTCCTGCGCTCCTGGGATGTCCTGTTTCTGCCAAGTTGCCTGCCCGGCTGCTCCCACCTCCAGTCTTGTGGACAGGGAAGTCTGAGCCCCGGTCCATTATGGGATTAAAGGATTTCGATTCTCTGGCGTCACTCCTCCAACCTGGCTTGTTTCCACGGAGTAGAAACTGAAGTTCTTACTGTAGGAAGATGCCAGGGTGACTCCCGTCTTTTGGTCTGCGGCATCATGGTACCATGTGAACGGGAGTTGCAGGGTTGTAGAGGGAATGCAGACTCTTCTGTGACAATTTTTAAAGGTTGGTTTATGTTGTTATGTGTAATGTTATGTCGTGCATATGTGTGAGCGCTGGCATGTATGTAAGTGTGCCATGTGCATGCCTGGTGCCTGCAGAGGGCAGAAGAGGACTTCTGTTGCCCCAGAACTAATTAGAGTTACATGGGAAGTTGTGAGCCTCCATGTGGGTGCAGGGAACTGAACCCTGGTCTTTGAAATAGCAGCAAATGCTCTTAACTGCTGAGCCATCTCTCCAGTCCCTCTATAACAACTTTCATGGGTTTTTTTTTTAATGAAGTCTTGTTGTCCTTGTTGCTGTTGTGATTTCTCTCATTCATTCATTCATTCTTTTTTTTTTTTTTTTTTTTTTGGTTTTTCGAGACAGGGTTTCTCTGTGTAGCTTTGTGCCTTTCCTGGAACTCACTTGGTAGTCCAGGCTGGCCTCGAACTCACAGAGATCCGCCTGCCTCTGCCTCCCGAGTGCTGGGATTAAAGGCGTGCGCTACCACCGCCCGGCCATTCATTCATTTTTATAAACAGGGCCTCATTTAGCTCAAGCAGAATCTGAACTCACTATTTAGCTGAGGGTGGCCTTGAACTCCCAACCCTCGTGCTGGGACTCCAGATGTGCACCACCATGCCTGGATCTGGCTCTTGCTCTTCCTTTCACCTATCTACTAAGCCGAGTCCTCGAAACTGCAGAGGAAGGAGGCCCCCTGAGTCTGGCAGGGCAACTGCTCCGTAGAAAATGCTCCAGGAATGCTGGAGAAGAACAAATCGGCAGTCACAGGTAGCAGTGCTTTCTGTCAACCCCAAACGAAGACACTCAGAGCTCACACCAGTGGGACTAGAGACCCTGATACACGGGCAGTTTCACCTGACTTTCTGAAATGTGAAAAAGAGATTGTGGGTTTCCTTTTACTGTCCCCGTGTGTGTGTGTGTGTGTGTGTGTGTGTGTGTGTGTGTGTGTGTGTGTGATGTCACAGGTAGCATATAGAAGGAGGCTTATTGTCTTATTGTCTATTGGATCACAAGGGTGTCAAGTGCCTTAAGGCAAGGTGAAGAGAGTTCAAGGCCCAATCACTAAAGTCTCTGCTCATAGGAGCATGTCTATAACCTGACACCTGGGTATCTGTGCACAGATTGTATGTCACATAAATTAAGGGCACTTGGAAATACATGAAGCTCTGTAATAAGGATGTGTTACACATGCATATTCATAGTCTTCAGTTAGCAAGAGATCCCACCTGTGGGATCTGATATTCATTTATCTATGTAATCTGATATGCATTTACCCGTGTCTTGTGGATTCAATAGGAAAGAGGCCACACACACACACATACACACACACACACACACACACACACACACACACACACAGTCTCTGCTGGTTCTCTTCTTTGAGATAAGAGTTCAAGTAGCCCAGGCTGGCTTCTAACTCTATGTAGCTGAGGATGACCTTGGACTCCGACTCTCCTGTGTCTGCTTCCTGAGTTGTGAGATTTCAGGCATGTGCCACTGTGCCTGGTTTGATTCGGGGCTAGGAATGAACTCAGGACCCTGTGCACAATAGGCAAGCATTCAATCAACTGAGCTACATCCTCAGCCCTGGTATTTTTTGCTGGCACCTCAAAATTTAAGCGTCTAGGCTGCAGGCCATTGCTTATTAGGCCCTTCACATTAGCCCGACAGCTCTGTTTTCTGCTCTGTCTGCCCATTTTCTTCAGCTTTCCATCATTCTGCTGTCTTCCTCTGTGTTATTCCCAGAATCTCATGTCCTCCTCCATTTGGGCCCATTTGCAGACTCCTATTCATCCTTCACGTCTCTACCCCAGGGTTTCCTAGGGGAAGCTCCTCATGACCTTCCACACTGAGGCTTATATTTGTGTCTTTCTGTCTCTATTCCCCCAGCTCTGGGGTTACAGGAATGCCTGCCTCTCCCAGCTTTTATGTGTGTGGTGGGACTGAATTTCTCATGATCATGTGGCTAGCTAGCACTTTACTAACTGAATCACCTCCCTCAGCACCACCGCCACTTAAAAAAAATCAAATTATGTGTAGGTGTGTGTGTGTGTGTGTGTGTGTGTGTGTGTGTGTGTGTGTGTGTGTTTCTATGCATGTGAGTGCTGGTGCCTTCAGGGTCCAGAGCCATTGGAGCAGGCATGGCAGGAGGTTATAAGCTACCTGATATTAATGTTGGGAACCAAACTCGGGTCCTCTGCAAGAGCAGTGTGTGCTCTTAATCACTGAGCCATCTCTCCAATCCCCTCCACCCCTTGGTTTTTAGGAAAAGTTTTACTCTGTAGCTCAGAATGACCTTGACCTTACAGCAGTCCTCCCCCATGCTGAGGTGACAGGCTTGAGCCACTCTCCTGGCTCCTCCCAGCTCTTGGTGGCACCGGGTAGCCTTTTGTGTGTCTTCATCCCTTGAGTGTCTGGTGTCTGTCTTGACCTTTACATGCATGACCCTCACATATGGTCCTTCTCATGGGGTGTCGGGCCTATTAGATATTGAGAATATCTCACTGTGAAATCCTTAATTTAAGGTCTGCTTAATTTTTTTATTTTTTTTTTTTAAGACAAGGTTTCTCTATGTAGTGGCTGTCCTGGAACTCTCTATGTAGACCAGGCTGGCCTCAAACTCAGAAGTCCACCTGCCTCTGCCTCCCAAGTGCTGGGATTAAAGGCATGTGCCATCACACTTGGCTCCTTTTCCTTTTTCTCTTTCTTTCTCTTTGTTTGTTTTTTTTTTTTTTTTTTTTTTTTTTTTTTTTTTTTTTTTTACAAAACAGGTCAGTCACAGTTATGGGTTTGCCATGGCCATATTTTTTTTCCAGACCTCATTCAATCTCACAGATCTAAGTTCTACTGTCTTCCAATTCCACCTCTTTCCCCCAGCAGAGGGGAAGATGGCTTTCCCTTGTTTATCCTTTTGTCTCCTCCAGACTCCAGCTTATGGGGGCTTTTCAGGAGACCCCAGGAGTGTGATGGTCTCTGAGACAGCTGGGTGACTCCTTCTGGACACTCTACAGGATGCAGTCCCCCGGGCCCCTGGTGCCTTCTTGACCTGGGATCTTCCAGGACCGTTGGACCCCCAGCTATTGTCTGCAGGTCATTCTTGGCCTTTGGGGCATTATTTCCTGGAGATGCAGGCCTGCCCTCCCCTCCCCTGCCCTTCCCTGCCCTCCCCTGCCTTTCTCTGCCCTCCCCTCCCCTCCTCTCCCCTCCCTTCTCCTCCCCTGCCCCGCTCTGCCCCGCTCTGCCCTGCACTTCAAGCTGCCCAGCTCCTCACCTTCCCTTTCATAATCTGCTAGTCTGGAAACCATCCCTGGGTACTCGGTTCTCACTGGGAAGAGGGGCGTTGATATGGGAGGAAGGGAGGAAGGTGACCCCCCCAGAGGACATTCAGCAATGTCTGGAGACACTTTTCATTGTCACAACTGAGTGACAGAAGTCTGTTCTACTATTTACAAGTAAAGGCTAGGGAGGCTGTTAAACAACCCATTATGGACAGGACAACTAACCCCTATAATGAAGGAGTCCTTTGATGAAAATGACGACAATGTGGTGGCCGAGTGACTTCTCTACCTCCATGCCTATCCTAAACTTCAGGATGAGTTCTCAAGAAATGTCTTCTCCCGGTAGGCTCTGCTTCTCCAGGGGCAGTGGTTCTGGGTTCTTGTGATGTTCTCTGCCAGGGAGCTGCCCTCTCGCAGGCATCCTGGATGTCCTGGAAGGTTCTTCAGTGTGGCATGATGGTGAAGGAGGAGGTACAGAGGGCGTGAAAGAGGGGCCTGCTTTCTCATAACTCCCTCCCAGGCACTCAGCAGCTCTCAGTGGCCGTGGGGGTTAATGACAGTGGAGGTTAAGGGCCAAGGACCACATTGGTCTCTTAGACAGTCTTGGCAAGGGTCCTTATCTGTCCGTCTCATTGGGAAGTTCCAGTCGGAGTTACGAGATGAAGGGAAGCACACTAGTCAGCCGACACCAGAGATCGCTTCCTTGTCTGAGTCCATTCTCCTCTCCTCTGGGAAAGCTCTGGTGAGGCAGAAGCTCCTCCAGTTTAGTCACCCTGTCCCGTACCTCAACATAATTACTCTGTTGCACAACAATGGCATTCTGTTGACAGTGAATGAAGAGTCTGCCTTATTTAGAGAACAGGTGGATTTGCAGCTGGCAAGGACGCGGGCTGGGGCTGTGACTCGGTTGGTAAGGTGCTTGCTGCACACGCACAAGACTGCATTTGATCCCAAGCTCTACATAAACCAGGTGTGGGGGCGCAAGCCTGAAACCCCAGCACTCAGAAGGCAGAGGGAAGAGGATCAAGAGTTCCAGAGCACCCCCTACTACACATGGAGTTTGAGGCCAGCCTGGGATCTTAAAAAAATGAGCCTGTGATTTTTTTTTTGACAAGGTCTTTACTATATTTCTCATTTTGTCCAGGATGGCATTGGTGGCCTTGAACTTGTGATCCTTTTGCCTTGATCTGCCGAGTAGCTGGGAACTCAGATGGACACCATACCCTGGTTTTTTGTTTCTTCCCTCAAGCTTAGGATCAAAGGCAGGTGCACTCTGCCACCGAGCTACACCCTGGTCCCATTCTAAGAAAGAAAAGAGTTTGCTTGGCTCAAAGAGCAAAAGTGAGTTTTGCCAAGCAAATGAGGAGGAGGCTCTCTACTACAATATGGGAAGAAGAGTTGGCAAGAAGAAAAGGACCCTGGAGCAAGAGCCCGTGCAGTGGGTGACCGGCCTATGGTAGTGCATGCATTCACATGTGTGGGCATTCTCACACGCAGACAGACATACAGACGTACATGTGGAAGTGTGCCTCCCCCAGTCCGTGGGCATGTGGGAGCCACCGGTGAGAATGAGGCCATCTCACACTGGGGCAGGACAAGAGGCCTAGGCTGTGTCTCCTTTCACATACAAGATGTCCCCCTCAGAACAGCCACACAAGGGCAGTTGGTGTGTCACTGCTGGGAGCCCTGTATGGGACACTTAGGAATAAAACTTAATGAAACTGTTGAACAAGAGTCCTCAGTCCAACCCAAGCACTCAGCTGAAGTGCCTGCCACGATCGCCCACCAGAAGCTTCGCTAGTTGCCGGCTGAAGCTCTAGCTAAAGCGAGGTACTACACAAGGCAGTCAGGATATCAACCAATTTCTCATGGTCCATCTTCCAAAGAGAGGCTGGGTCGCCTCAGAGACTGAGTGTGCTGGAACATGCAGTACTGTAAGCAGCTGCTGGAGTGAGCTTGTGCGTGGACTGGTAGCCCTGCGTCCTTGAGATCCGGGGGTCAGGGAAATGACCAGTGTGAAGATGATGACATTACCAACTACCACTATTGACCCTTACAGTGAGCCAGCCTTGGGTTCAGGGCTTCGCCTGTGTTTAGTTCTCATTCCTCTCTCCCATCTGCACAGAAAGACCGAAGCTCGGACTTCACTGCCCAATACACATTGGCAATTTAGATTACGTCAAATTAAATGAAGTAATTGCATTCAATAGCGCGCTTGCTACTGGCCAGGGCAGCTATGCAAATTTCTGTACTAAGGAAAGTTTTCTGGCAGGTCTCACAGATTCACACAAGATCACATTTCCCATGGGGGAGATTCAGAATCCAGATGAAAGTCGATATGACGTCTGGGGTTGCTGAGTTAATACGGCAACCAGGAGGCCCAGGCTTTTCAGTAGGCTATTGATTTCCAAGACCATCTCAGGATTCCCCCCGCCCCGCCCCGCCCCATAAACATTTAGTCTTGGGGCTGGAGAGATGGCTCCACTCCACTCGGATGCACAGGCACCATTCAGGCTCAAAGTGGCTTGATTCCTTTTGAACTGGTGGAGCCAAGACAAAGCGGACAGGGGCTTAGGCTCTGTGTGGCTGCTTCCTTTGCAGGCTGTAGCACACTGCCTCCGTTCGTGCCTCCCCCAACCATTCATTCAACAAACACACAAGGAGCTCCAGCTGGTGTCAGGCACCGCTGCAGTTTCCAGAAACCCTACCTATCTTTTGCCTCCTGGGGTTGCTAGGAGGGGTTTGAAGCTCGCTAGAGAAAAGACGGAGCTGTTCGTTATCTGCAACAAAAAAGGAGCCCTCGAGATCCATTCTGTGCCAAGAAGAGTCATCTAAAGGGGATGGTACCTATCAGATGGCCTCAGGCCCGGGCTCTTCAGCTGGCAGGAACAGGTCCCAGGTCAGAGGGGGCGGACCGGGGCGGGGCGCGCGCCCGGTACCTGCGGTGGCCGCCAGAGGGCAGCCAGGGAGCGCGCCCGGCCGGGGCGAACCCCCCAGGTAAGTGTGGCTAAAGTGGGGCCGCCCCCCTTTCAGGGCCCAGTCTCTCTGGGCCTCTGTGTGTGTGTTTGGCTCCGAGATGGGGGGCCCAGAGCGCGTGCACCGGATGGCCGCATAGCTAGCGCTCAGATCCTGGAGATGTTGGAACCCGGGGTGGGGACGGTCCCTGGTCACCGTTGGGGCGCGGACAGGGCCTTGGCGCCGAGCTTGCTCCCGGGCTTGCTCGCCCTCTCTCTCCCTTGCCCGAGACTCCGGGCTGCACGCGGAGCTGTCCCGGGACAGCGCCGCGACCCGCTCCGCCACCGCGCTCTCACTCCGGGGATTTGGCCCACGGCCCGGGAGGTGGGTTGTGCCTCGTGCGGCCCCGAGTATGTCCCCGGCGCGGGGCGGGGGCGGCCGGTGGGGGAGGGGAGCGCGGGCGGCGCGGACGGCAGGCGGCGCTGGGGCGAGCGTGCCCGCGAGCGAGTCAACAAGTGCGGAGCCCGGCGAGCGCGCACGTGCGGCGGGAGGAGCCTGCGGGTGGTGGCGGGCGCCGCTGTCCCTCAATGTCCCTCCGGGTCAGGGGCAGGGATCCAATGCTTTCGGTTATTAGCGTGTGAATGTGGGTGTCCTTGTCCCTGGCCATTCGGCTCGAACCCGCTGGCCCGCGTTCAGCAGTGGGAAGCCGAAAGCACGTGGAGCCTTTGGGTGTGCAGGTGCGGGGTGGAGGTTCTCGTCCTTGGGGAACCCGTTCTGTCCCTGGAAGCCCCCTCCCCGCTGTCAGACAGGTTTGGGGGAGTGTTGCGATCCACGCGGGGCGCCGTCGTGCGCTCAGAATGGTGACCCCCCCTCTGCCGGCTCCCAGGGGTCTCCGTCCGTCTGCGCACTCCGAGGTGGTGACCGCCCGCCTGGCTGCTCTAGGACAGAGCGACCCGATTTTGCACCCGTGTGCCCTGATACTCCTGAGCGGTCACCCTGGGGGAAGGTGGGGTGCTGAAGGTGGAAACCCGATCTCAGTGAGATCTGAGCCAGTGGGATCTAGGTGAAAGGTCGCTGTCAGTCGGTTTGTGCAGCCGGGAAGCTTTGATCCTCGAGGCAGCAGAGGGCAGGGGAGGGGACGGGGCGTCCCTGAGGCCCCAGAGTGAGGCGAGAGCCTCTTGGAGAAGCCCAGGGTCCCCACCCGGAGAGATTGCGCCCTCCATCGCTGCCTCTGTCAGCCACTTGGCTCCCACCTGAAAAAAGCAGAACCGTGAGGTGAGCTGTAAGCTCTGCTCTCACGGTTACATTTTCTCCACAAGTGCTCTTTGCACCTGCTGCTCTGTCTGCCTTCCCATGATCCCTCAGCCTGACTGCTGTCCTGCTACTTAGCTGAAGCTGCTAACTGGCTTTCCTGCCAGCCTCCCGCCCCTCTGTCCCCTCTCCCTACCCATCCCTGGGTGTCCACTTGGCCGCCTTCCCCACTGGCGGTCTTTGTTTCTGGGCAGGCCTCCCTCGGTTCTGCTCTTCTCCAGTTGTTACTTTTCTGAGCCCTCTTTCCGTGCTTCTGGTTTCCGGGCCCAGTTCACGGCTTCTGGCGCAGTGGTCTTGGGGAGGCGTCTGGGTCACACTGTCTGGTGTCTAGTCCTGTCCAGGCTTCCCTTGGGATGCCCCACAGTCACTCAGAGTCTGAGTCTGGACGGGTGTCCTGGAACAGTGTAGGCCCGAAAACAGTCTTCTGCTGCCGGCCCCATGCAACAAGCCGTCTGGCATGTCACCTCTACAATCGGTGGCTCTTGACCCTTTCACTGGCTCCTAAGAAATCCTCCGAGTCGCTGGATTTCCTCGGGCCTTTCAGGCTCCGCTCCTTCGTTGAGATTCACAGGCTCCCAGTCCTGGTACTTGCTTCCAATCCTGAGCCATCTCGCTTCCCTGCAGAGTCCCCTTGTCCTTCCCTGCACTACCTGGCTCAGGTGTTATTGCCCGAGAAACCTCGATCCCCTGCCTTCTCCAAATCGCACTGGTCCAGGACCGCTTTCCTGGCTCTGTGTCCTCATCCACTGCTGGCCTGCAGTTCCCTGATGGCAGGACCTTCCTTTGTTCTCTGGATTCTTAGCACTGTACATCCTGTAGGTGTTCGGTAAACGACCCCCAGATTTCTGAGAACTCTCCATCTCTTCACCTGGAGCCCTGCTCAAACTAAATCTCCCTCCAGAAGCTACCGATTCTTCCAGATTCCAGGCCTTCTGCTACTCCGGGCTCATGGATGGCTTGGTTACAGGGTGCTCTGTGCATTTTAATCCTGAGTGTTCTCTGCTGTTAGCTTCTTAATCACAGGCTGCGCTTACCCAGTGAGCATTCTGTGTCCTGTGTTGGGTAGTGGACCAGGGGTCCAGGCCTTCACTGGTTTTGTGTTCTTGAAGCACCCAGAGAGGTAGATATCAAGATTACTGTCTTCATTCTGCCCATCACATCCAAGCTCAGAGAGGGCCTGGGACCTGTCTGAATCCCACAGCTTGTGGTTGGGCAGAGCTGAGGTGGAACTTGGTCTGGCAGACTCAAAGCTATCTTAAGATACAGGGTTTGAGCTGGGCGGCTGCGGTGGCGCACGCCTTTAATCCCAGCACTCGGGAGGCAGAGCCAGGCGGATCTCTGTGAGTTCGAGGCCTGCCTGGTCTACAGAGTGAGTTCCAGGAAAGGTTCCAAAGCTACACAGAGAAACCCTGTCTCAAAAAAAAAAAAAAAAAAAAAAAAAGATATAGGGTTTGTTCTTTGTCCCTAAAGTGTGTGTGTTCCATGACTCCGGTGTCCCCCTTGTGTGCAGGGCATATGGGTGGCTTGGGACTCTAGGAAAGGACTCAATGACAGACAGATGGGTAATGGGATCCCTGACTCCAGAGGCTGTGACATCAGTCAGGGGCCCCTGGAAACATGCTGTTTTCTGATCTGGCTTTAGAGGTATGAGGTAGAGAGCTGTGCAGTGGGGAGAGGGGGTTGAGGGGGGTCCCCTCAGGTCTGCCCTTCCAGAGTTCCCTAAGGACACTTTCAGCTGCCCTTTCTGAACCTTCAACTAAGTTTCTTTAGACGGCGCCCTTCCTGTCTCTTGCAGACCACTGTCATAGGAAAATGAGCTCCTGCTGTGAAATCCTGTTACCATAGTAACCAGTACTTCGAGGCCCAAGTCTCCTGCTCCTAGGTCTCTGCACTGTGTGCTTGGAGGGGCTTTTTCTGTTTGCTGCCTGGAGAAATTAAATATTCCCCTTCACTTTCCTTTTGTGTAGATATTAAATTCTTTTTGTTTCTTCAAACCAGTGATTTCTGGGCACTGTGGGTGTCCCAGCAGGTTGTCGCCAGGCAGCTGGCACACCATTAGTGATGACCCCAGGGTGATGACCCTGGGTTAGGTCACATTTTGAGTGATACCCACTGCTCCATGGTAAAAGCTATGCTGCCCCTCATCTTGGATGCTTGTCAGGAAAGAGGTAAAGCAGGTGCTCTGGGGTGGGCAAGCCAGTGTTCTTCAGCCGATGTCAAAGGCCATGTGCACAGACATGACCCAGAACAGGACAATTCAGAAGGTGAAGGGAGACAAGGGTGCTTTTGACAGTGATCACAAGCTATTAATATGGACCAAGTGTGGGCTGGAGAGATGACTCAGTGCTTAATAAGACCAGGGTTCAATTTCCAGCACCCACATGGCAACTCACAGCTGCCTGTAACTCCAGTTCCAGGGGATCTGACACCTTCACACAGATATACATGCAGGCAAAACACCAATGCACATAAAATAAATAAATCTTAAAAAATACTTAAAAAAAAAACCAAGCAAACAAAAAAGAAAGGAAAACAGAAAAGAAGAAAGATACATATAGAGATGGGCCAAGCACTTCCAGATGTAGTTTCCTTATTTAATTTGATACCAAGGGGAGTTAAAAGAATTAATATTATCCCCATTTTACAGATAAGAAACTGATGTCCCAGAGGAGTTAAGTGTTTGTCAGATGACACACAGCAAGTATATGATGGGGGTGGACTTCAGTCCTGGAAAGTCTGTCCTTGGTGGCTAAGGCTCTGTGAGCTGCTGACGGACAATGGAAATTTCGATTTTGATTTAAGGATGACAGGGTGAATTGCAGAGGAACAGACTGGCTTTTCTAAGATTCGAGGTGTAGAGCGGTGGTTTTCAACATTATATAAGCGTCTCATTGAAAAGGAATGTTAAATTCACACTGGCGCTGCTAAATAACCAATTAAACTGGAAAGGACTCAGAGTCCACAGCAGAGAATGGACATAGAAGTCGGGGCCAGCGTACACAGTAGAACTCCACTGTGGGTGAGGATGGGCGGTCTACAGCCACGTGCTGCACCATGGATGAGTCACGCAGGCAGAAATCTGAGGCAGCTTCAAGTATTATTGCTACTCCAGGAGGCTAGCTGAAGGCCTGCTATGTCCCCTGGCTAGCCCTGAGCTCGGTTCAAGTGATCCTCCTGCCTCGGCCCCACCTGGCTTTTTTTTTTTTTTTTTTAAATCTGATTGGTCACATTGTTGTGTTCATGCTGTCAGGATTCATCAATCCCCACCCCACCCCTGTGGCCCTGAGAACGGAGCTCAGAGCCTCATGCATGTAAGCAAAGACTGTAACTGAACTATACCCTAAACCCAGAATTCACTCATCAGTTTTTGGTGTGTCCTTCCCTGTATACATTTCAATAAAATGTACTAAAACAGAAAAAGGGCTGCAGGGAGCCTAACCCTGGAGTGTGGACTCCATTCCCGTATAGAAGGGTCACACCTCTCACCTCAGTGACTTTATCTGGAATCTTAGTTTTTTTTTTTTTGGTTTTTCGAGACAGGGTTTCTCTGTGTAGCTTTGCGCCTTTCCTGGAACTCACTTGGTAGCCCAGGCTGGCCTCGAACTCACAGAGATCCGCCTGGCTCTGCCTCCCGAGCGCTGGGATTAAAGGCGTGCGCCACCACCGCCCGGCTGGAATCTTAGTTTTTCTGTGAAGGTGGCAGGTGGCATGAGAACGGACGTCCATGTTCTAGAAGGAGTTGGCTTGGCTGTGTGCCCCTTGCACAGCACTGACTCTGTAGGAAAGCTCGCGTAACTAGCAGGTAGCTACTTGGCTTGGGCACTGTCCCCATTCTGCTCTCTGGATGGGCCAGGGATGATCGAGTGAGGGGACACGTGTCTCCACTGGCCAGTGGCCAGATGTTGGGTCTTCCTGGGTGTTGCAGCAGCCCCGGCCCAGACCTCAGACCTCAGCAGCGAGCTGCCAACAAAAGAGCATTGCAAGGCCCGTGCGGAGCCCCAGCATGTGCTTTGAGAGCGCCACTCTGCTCTGTTCGCGCTGCATTTCCATGCTGCTAAAAATACCAGAGTGCCTTATGTAAGACTGCAGGTACCGTGTAGACACCTTATGTAAAAGCACTCCTCAGACCCTGGACGGTCAGTCACATGTCCCACGACCACTGTGGCACAGTGATGAAGCCGGTGGTGGGTTTGCTTGTCGAGGAAGAGAGCTGTCACTGGTGCCCTGCCCGTGAGCAGGGTCTCTGCATCCGTCACATGGTGGTGTGTTTTTGTCGTTGGGTGTGGCCCGTCTGAGCAGTCGAGTTGATGCTAGGCTCTGTGAGATTTGCCCTTCTGCTGGTCCCAGGTCACTGACCATGGATCCTCTGCTTCAGCAAGATGCAGCATCTTAGAGTTAAAGAGGCCCCCTGCATCCTCCAGGACTCCCTTCCATCATGACTAGGTGACCATTTGATTTGCCTTGAATGCTCATGGTGATGGGGACAGCCCATCTCATTGGTTGGCTGTGATTTAATAGGAAGGAGAAAGGCTGAAAACTAAGGCATACGATGCTGGGCTGAAACCAGGGAGAAATTTCACAGGGCCTGACCTGTACGTCCATGGGTCCTGGGCCTGGAAAGGGGGGTCACTGTGGATGCAGTGTGTGTGTGTGTGTGTGTGTGTGTGTGTGTGTGTGTGCAGCATGTGTGTGGAGGATGTGTCAGAGGAAAGCTTATGGGAGTTGCTTCTCTCCTGTCATTTGTGTCCTGGGATCGCACTCAGACTGTCAGGCTTGGTGGTAAGTGCCTTTACCCACTAAGCCATCCTGACAACCCTCGTTGGATTTCTGAAGCAGTGTTTTGCTTATGTAGCTCAGATTGGCCTGGGACTCACAATACTGCAGCCTCGGTCTCCTGAGTGTTTTGATTACAGCCATATGCTTCCATGGCATGCCTAGGCTCTGGGTTCAATCCCCAGCCCATAAAGTGGGGGAGGGAAAAGGGATGGGAATACTATCGTCTGTGTATAAGTGGCAGGCTCTGGGACAGCCTTTCTGCATGTTGTAAGTGATGGAAAACCACATGGTTTACTGGGAGTGTGGTGGTAGAATACCCACATGAGCTTGAATTTTCGTACCTTGGAGTACTCTGCAGCCTGAGAGGAAGCGGGTCTTGTCAGCACAACATGCAGATGTCTTAGGCTTGTCCAAGGAAGAGAGAGGACAAGTGACAAAGATAATCTAGAGCTTTTATAGAAATGTTCATATAGGGGCTGGGCCAATGGCTCAGTAGTTAAGAATGCTTGCTGCTCTTGCAAAGGACCCGGGTTCGGTTCCAAGTACCCACATGGCAGCTCACTGTCTGATGCCCTCTTCTGGCTTTATGGACACCAGGCACACACACAGTGAACATATATACACATGCAGACAAAACACTCATACATGTAAAATAAAATGGTGTATAGCTCAATTATAGAGCCCTTCCCTAGCATATTCAAGATCCTGGGTTCCATCTCTAGCACATATATGCTCCCTCTACTAATATATATCTATATATATACATATAAATATAAATACATGTCATACATGTGAAAGAAAATATCTAGTATAATGACAATTATCTACAGGCACTTCACACATTTGAGACAGACATACATGTAGGCAAAACACCCGTGTGTGTGTGTGTGTGTGTGTGTGTGTGTGTGTGTGTGTATAATAAAAAGAATGAAAAAAATGTTTTTATACGTATATGTATGAGCCTGCAGGAGTTTATGTGCACCACATATATTCAGGAACCCTAGGAGGCTAGAAAACATCCTCCTCCTTGGAACTGGAGTTACAGGTGCTTGTGAGCCACTGTGTGGGTGCTGAGAACTGAATGTGTGTTCTCTATTGAAGTAGCAAGTGCTCTTAGCTACTGAGCCATCTCTTCAGCCCATAACTTTTCTCTTCTTTTCTTTCTTTCTTTCTTTCTTTCTTTCTTTCTTTCTTTCTTTCTTTCTTTCTTTCTTTCTTTCTTTCTTTCTTTCTGAGACTAGATCTCATGTAACTCAGACTGGCCTCAAATTTGCTATGTGGCAAAGGATGACCTTGAACTTCTGATCTGCCTTCCTCCATCCCAAGTGCTAGAATTATAAATTATAGGAGTGCACCACTCTGCTAGGTTTCTTTGATGCTAGAGAGAGAAGGCAAGGCATCATGGATATAGACAACCACTCTAACAATGGGGCTACATCCAGCCCTGTGCTACCAAGCCCTATACTTTTAATTTAAAAACATCATTTTATTGAGGTAAAGTGTGTGTGTGTGTGTGTGTGTGTGTGTGTGTGTGTGTGTGTGGTGTGTGTGTGTGTGTGTGTGTGTGTGTGTGTTGTTAGAATTCAAACTCAGCACTTTGGGCATGCCAGGCAGGCACTCTCCACTAAGTCAGTCTTTGAGGTATATATAGTACAAAGTCATCCATTTAAAAGCATGACTTAATTAGGGTTTCTATTGCTGTGAAGAGACACCGTGACCACAGCAACTCTTATATAGGAAAACATTTAACTGGGGCTGACTTACAGTTGAGAGGTTTAGTCCATTATTGTTATGGCAGGAAACATGGTGGCATGAAGGCGGACATGGTGCTGGAAAGGTAGCCAAGAGTTCTACATCGGATTGGCAGGCAGCAGGAAGAGAGAGTGAACCACTGAGCCTGGCTTGAGCTTCTGAAACCTCAAAGCCCACCTCCAATGACATATTTCCTCCAACAAAGCCACACCTCCTAATAGTGCCACTCTCTATGGGCCTATGGGGGCCATTTTTATTCAAACCACCACATTCCACTCCCTGGCACCCATAGGCTTGTAGCCATATCATAATGCAAAATGCATTCAGTCCAACTTCCAAAGTCCCCATAGTCTATCACAGTCTCAAACTTGTTTAAAAGACCAAAGTGTCTTCCAAACTCATGGCACTCTCTTAACTGTAACCCCTGTAAAACCAAAGTGAAAAAGCAGATCACATACTTCCAACATACCATGGCACAGGATATACATTACCATTCCAAAATGGAGGAAAGGGAGCATAGTGAGGAAATACTGGACCAAAGCAAGACCAAAAACCAGCTGGGCAAACTCCAAACTCTGCAACTCCCTGTCTGATATCAAAGCACTCTTCAGATCTCCAACTTCTTTCAGCTTTGTTGACTCCAACACACTTCTCTTTCTTGGGCTGGTTCCACTCCCTGTTAGCAGCTCTCCTTGACAGGTATCCCATGACTCTCCAACATTATGGAGTCTCTAAGGCAACCCAGGCTTCACAGCTTCACACAGTGGCCTCTCTAGGCCTCCATGCAGGGACACAGGTGGCGTATCCGTAACCCCAGCGCTAGGGAGACTGGAGGAAAGTGGTGAGTTCAGTCTCCAGCTGTGCTTCATAGTGAGTAGACCAGCCTGCGATACAGCCTGAACCTGTATCAAAAACAAGAGGGCCCACAACAAAAGGTGAAAAATTAATATGTTTACTTATTCATGAAAGTGTTGACTGACATGTAACAAACATTTTTCTTTTAGTTTGATGTTTTTCTTTATTATTATCATTATCATTATTATAACAGAGACTTTTAAATGTTTATGGACTAAACGTCTGTGTTCCCCAGAGTTCATTGTCAAGACCCTATCTTAGTTAGCATTTCGATTGCTGTGATAAAGCACCATAACCAAGAGCAGCATGGGGAGGGAAGAGATAATTTCAGCTTATACCTCCAGGTGACAGTCCATCCCTGAGGGAAGTCAGGGTAGGAACTCAAACAGGACAGGAACCTGGAGGCAGGGGCTGAAGCTGAAACCGTAGAGGAGTGCTGCTTACTGGCTTGCTCCCCGTGGCTTGCTCAACCTGCTTTCTTTTTCTTCTTCTTTTTTTTTTTGATTTTTGAGACAGGGTTTCTCTGTGTATCCTTGACTGTTCTGGAACTCACTCTGTAGACCAGGCTGGCCTCAAACTCAGAGATCTACCTGCCTCTGCCTTCCAAGAGCTGGGATTAAAGGCATGTGCGCTGCTGCCCAGCTCAGCCTGCTTTCTTATAGTACCCAGGACCACCAGCCCAGGGGTGGCACCACCTACAGTGAACTGGGCCCTCCCACATCAATTGTCAATCAAGAAAATGCACCTCACGCCAATCTGGTGGTGGTCATTTCCTCAAATGAGGTTCTTTCTTCTCAAACAACTCAAGCTGAGAACTATCCAGGGCATCTGACCACATGCATGGAGTAAGGAGTTCATAAAAGCCCTGAAAAGCTGGAGATGAAAAATGTGGCTTAGAACACTTACCCAGCATTCCTGCAGCTCTGGTCCCTGTATTCTATCTTCTTTATCAGAACGAAAAAAGGAAGAAGGAGGGATGGATGAAATGAGGGTAGAGCTCCTGTCTGATGAGATTGGTGTCCAGAGAGCTCTGTGCCTCTGGCCCCCACACACCCTCATAGACACGCCAGGAAGGGTCTGTGAAGACACAAAGAGCCATCCACCACCCGGGGAAGTGAAACCTCAGCAGGAACCTAGTCAGCAGACTTCTTGACCCCAGACTTCTAGCCCCAGAGAAACCAATGTCCGATTTAAGCCACCCATCGACAGTGCTTTAAGAGGCCCAGGCTGACAGACACACGTGGTTAGATCAGCTAGCCCGTCCTCAGTTTTAACATCTCTTCCTTTGCTTTTGGGTTTGAAAGGTCTTCCCTGTTCCAAGGGTCAGTTACGTATTCTCCGATATTTTCTCTTGGTTCCTTCTGTTCCGTGTTCCTCTCCAGTCCTGTCCAAATTTATTTTGGTTTAGGATGGGAGGAAAGACTCTTTCTTGATTTTATATCCGAAACCTCGTCAGCTGGGCCTCTGCTCTCTGTTTCTCACACATTCTTGTCTTCCAAACTCCCACCAGACTGGCCCAATCACTGTTGCTTACAGACTTGAGGATTTTTACAGCCCTAAATTTTAAACTCTTTACATCACTCCTACAAACCAGTTTCAAAGGCTTAAGAACCACACTTACCACGGCAGTGGTCTAACTTCTGGTACCAGTTTTCTGAATTGATAGCATTTCAGGTTGCTTCAACAAAATGTCCAACAAAAGCAACTTAAGGAAGGACTTAGTTGGCTCGCAGTTTGAGTTTACAGTCCATGTTGGCGGGGAGGGAGTGGCTGAAGGAGCCTGAAGCAGCTGGTCACATGACATCTGCAGGCAGGAAACAGGAAGTGATGAATGCTGGTGCTAGCTTCCTCTTTTTTTATGCAATCTAGGACCTGAGCCTAGGGAATGGTACTGCCCACATTTAAGAAGGATCTTTCCACCTCAACTAACCCAAGCAAGATAATCTCCCACAGATATGCTCAGAGGCTTGTCTCCATCATGATTCTAGAGCTTGTCAAGTTAACTGAACTGTGTAGACAGTATAGTCATTCTGTTAAAAATTCAAGGTGTAAAAGACAGGTTTGAGAGCTTCCTTCCTCCCACATCCCTCAGCCCCCCGGATGCAGTAACCAGGGTTACTAGATCTGACGGGTCCTCTCCTCTTTCTTCTGACATGGAATGTCCGCTTTACTATAGCATACAAACCCACAAGTTTCCGGGTTTTCTGTTTTTTTTTCCTTAATCTGTCCCTTTTCCTCTTCTGTCACTTTTATTTTTTGGTGTTGTTTTTGTTTTGAGACAGGGTCTCACTGTGTAGCCCAGGATGGCCTGGAACTCACTATGTATCGGAGAATGAGTCTTAACTCTTTGTCCCCCTGTGTCTACCTCCTGAGTGCTAGGATCACAGACACGTACCACCATGCCTCGCTTTACTGTCACATTTTTTATTCTGACTTTATATATGCTAATGTCTAGACATGCAAACCCTTGTTCTTAATTTCCTTGGTTATGCTTGTCTATGTATTCATTATTCTTTATGAAGTCTATAATAATTTCATTGCATTTTCAGCAAGTATCATTAAAATCCCATTTGGAGTTGCATTTCTGAAATAATAAATAGATAGAGTTTTCCAGTCCAGGAACACAGTCTTTCTCTTAGTTATGTCTTCATTTCTGTTTCCTGTTAGAGCACCCAGTAGGTTTCATGATTTTTGTTTGATTTTGTTTTTTTTAAATGGAGGTGGTGCATGTTTCTTCTTAGGTGTTTAGTGTTTTTAAGACAATTTGTAAACTTACGTATTTATTATTAGCATATTATTAGCATGTAAATGTGGAGGTGGCTCCCTCCTTCTATCATGCGGGTCCCAGAGATCATACTCAGGCTTGGTGGCAAGCCTCTTGACTTACTGAGCCGTCTTGCCAGCCTCATGTTGGTAGGTTTTGTTGCTGCTGGTAGTAGAGTGCCTTTTCTCAGCTATCCATTCAGCCCTCCCTCTCTCCCTCCCTCCCTCCCTCCTCACCTCCCTCTCTCACTTCCTTTTTTGTGGTGCTGGGGATGGAACCTAGGACCTCACTTTACTACTGAACTATCCTTCCATCCTCTCATTTTTGTGGTGATTAAATAGTATTGAAATAAAAGCAAGTTACCGACTTCTTATTTTTTCTTCTTTTAAGTCTTACTATGTTACTTAGGCTGGTCTTGAACTCACCGACTCAAGATATCCTCCTGCCTCAGCCTCTGAAGTTGCTGGGACCACAGGTATACATCACGGTGCCTAGCTAGAAGTTCCTAATTTTTAAATAATTATTAAATATATACGAAAGCATACAGACACGTGAGCAGTTTGAGAAGAATGATAAGGTAGACATGGCTGACTTAACACACTGATACCTCTCCTTAAACAGATTTGTCCACCCTGTCCCCAAGGGACAGGCTGGCTGGAATGCTATTTAATCATTAACTGCTCTTTATACTTAACCTCAGGTTTATAGCTTTAATGCACTGTTTGATTTTGCATGCATTTAAGCTTTTGTAAATGGAGCCATACGTGTTCCACTTTTTTGATAGGCACATTGGTGTGCGTGTGTATTCTGGGCCTTGCCCTCTACTTGCCTGTTGCTATGGTTTCTTTTCTATGACTCTCAGTAAAACATCCACCTTATTCGTCCCTTCCACTTGCAGATGGAAGGACTGGCTGTTCGCACCTTCCTAGGCTATGGCCAGCATCCTTTCCAGGTGCAAGTTTCTCTGGGCTGTTGTCCCCAAGAGTGGAAGGACAGGGGTCACATAGTGTTGCTCCTCGAAGTCTGAAGCTCCGTGTGTTCCTTCCAGAGTGTGTGCTGCACCCTCTCACATCCTCCCTGTACTCCCATCATCCACACTTTTAGTTTATGCCGCCCGGCCTGGGTGCGCTGATCTCTCATTGGGTATTGTAGGGGGTGGCCTGGGTGCACTGATCTCTCATTGGGTATTGTGGAGCTGGCCTGGATGCACTGATCTCTCATTGGGTATTGTGGAGTTGGCCTGGGTGCGCTGATCTCTCATTGGGTATTGTGGAGTTGGCCTGGGTGCACTGATCTCTCATTGGGTATTGTGGAGTTGGCCTGGGTGCACTGATCTCTCATTGGGTATTGTGGAGTTAGTTGGCCTGGGTGCATTGATCTCTCATTGGGTGTTGTGGGAGCGACCTGGGTGCGCTGATCTCTCATTGGGTATTGTGGGGGTGGCCTGGGTTCCTGGGTTATTTGTTTCTTTTTTTTTGTGGGGGGGCGTTTCGAGACAGGGTTTCTCTGTGTAGTTTTGGTGCCTGTCCTCGATCTCGCTCTCTAGACCAGCCTGGCCTCAAGCTCACAGAGATCCGCTTGGCTCTGCCTCTGAGTGCTGGGATTAAAGGCGTACGCCACCACCGCCAGGCTTCCTGGGTTATTTTTGTTCCCTCATTTATTCTCCTGTCTTCCCCCCCTCTTCAGATTTTTACTGATTCACGGGAGATCTTCCCGCATCCCCATGGTGGCACTAATCCGACACCTGCTTCTGTGCTGCAGATTCTTCTCTGGGATGTGGCTTTTCACTGTCTTAATAGCATCCTTTGAAGAATAAAACAGTTGGGTTCTTCGGTGAGCCTGCACCAACCCAAATCCGGTGTTTGTTTCTGGTCCTGTTCTATGGTTTTTGAGGCTCAGACCGCATCATTCCTGCGATGCCGCACATATAATAAAGTCCCCAAACCTGATGTGTCTCATCTGGTGAGCTCAGACAGAGGAGCCTTTTTATTTCTTTGTTTTTGAGATGAAGTTTCACTTGGTAGCTCAGGCTGGCTTTGAACTCATGAGTCTCCTTAATGCTGGGATTACAAGTGTAAGCCATTATGCCTGGCTTCTTTTACATGATTTGCCTCTGTGAGGAGCAGAATGGCTGGTTCCTAGGCGAGGTGCAGCTGTGTGTGTGTGTGTGTGTGTGTGTGTGTGTGTGTGTGTGTTGTGTGTTCACACGTGTGCCTGCACGTGCACAGATACCGGAAGCTGATGCCAGGTGCCTTCCTCTTTCCACCTCCACCTTGGGTCTCATTGAACTTGGGTCTCACTGTTTGAGCTACACTGGCTGGCCAGCAAGGCTCTGGATTTGCCTGACTCTAGCCCCCACCCTGCTCTAGGATTATAGGTGGTTGCTGGGGATTGAACTTGGGTCCTCATTCTGGCACAGCCAGCCCCTTTGCCCACTCAGCCATCTTCTCATAACATCCACTCAGAAAGCTGCAGAGTCAACAGTACACAGTGGCTGTCATTTTACAGAGTGAGTGTACCTCTGAGGCCATCCCAGGTCCTAGAGGGACCTTGGCCCACTCTATGGTGCATCCCTGGCCTGTCCCTGAGCTGCACCCCGGGTTGGTAATGCTGGCATGGGAAAGATATCGGAGCTAATGTTCCCATCATGGTAGCTGATAAGCTCAGGACTCAGCCTGTCCTTTTAACATCAGAATCTTCCGTCTTCCCATAGACAGCTGACCTACAGCATGCTTCTCTAGGAAGTTTGTTTCTACGTCAGTCAACCCAATTTGGTTCCCGTTGTTTACAACTGAAGATCCCTGTTGAGTACAGTGTGCCCAATTGGCAGCTAGAACCGAAGACGATGGAATGTGTCTCTCACGTTGCTGAACGTTGATTACAAATCAGTTGCCTTACAGTTGGTTAAAGCCAAACCCAAGGTTCTTGTTTATATGACACTGTTTGAGTCTCTCTGTGTGTATGGTTTTTGTTTGTTTGTTTTGTGTTTTGATGCTAAGGAGTGAACCTAGGGTCTTCTCCATGCTAGACAAGTGCTCTGCCATTGAGCTGTATGTATCCAGAGGCCTGTGACTCTATTTGGGCAGTTGTATTCTTGGGCTGACTAGCTAAACTCCCAAGAGGCAGTCACTTAGTGGAGAGAGGGCTCAGTGGTTAGGGCACTTGTCACTCTTTTTTTTTTTTGGGGGGGGGGCAGAGTTTCCCCATGCAGTTTTGGTGCCTGTCCTGGATCTCGTTCTGTAGACCAGGCTGGCCTCGAACTCACAGAGATCCACCTGGCTCTACCTCCCGAGTGCTGGGATTAAAGGCGTGTGTCACCACCACCCAGCCTGGCACTTGTCACTCTTACAGAGGATCTGGGTTCAGTTCCTAGTACCTACATGGTAATTCCGGTGCCAGGCCATCAGACACCCTCTTCCAACCTGTATGAATACCAAGTGCACATGTGGTTCACATGCATACACAGAAGCAAAACATTGATGCACATAAAATAAAATAAATAAACCTAAAGAAGAAAAGAGTTAACTGGAGGCTGGCTTTGAAAAGTGGTATACACATTTAATCCCAGCACTGGAGAGGCAGAAGCAGGTGGATATCTGTGAGTCAAAGGCCAGCCTAGTCCACACAATGGGTTTTCAGCCAGTCAGGGCTCTGTGGTGAGACCCTGTTCTAGCTCCCAGGCTAAGTGACCTATAACCACCTGTAACTCCAATTCCAAGGGATCTGACATCTCTTCTTTGCTCTGTGGACACCTGCACACACATACACATGACAGACACTCATACAGACACACAAATAAAACAACATCTTTTAAAGAGAAAATTAACTGGAAAAGTTTGCAGCCAGCCAGAAATGGATTGGTAGATACTCTTGTCTGGTATGTACAAGCCCTGGATTTGATTTTAGTGCCCCTCCAATGTCCCCAAAAGTTAGTGGCAAACCATGTTAAACATCTGGTCTTGGTGTTTTTTGACTTTTTTTCCCCCTCTCCTTACTTTAAATTCAATTCCGAATTTTAAAGCAATTTTCTCTCAGTCCCTTGCGGCAAGCTAATGAAGAGCACTGGCTTAATTTAGAAGGAGAAATGTAGGAGTCTGTGTTGTTCTCCGGACTCCGGTTTTTGGGACTTAGGTTCAGCCCCTCTCGATCCCTGATGAGCAACATATTAGGTGAGGAGATATTGGGGTCAAGGGTCAGAAAGCCAGGGTTCTGGTCAAAGCAGTTCTCCCCCACTGTCACAAGGGACCGTGCATTCTAGAAGGTTCCTGTCTAAATTGCTGTGCTCTGAGCGCAGTCTCATCTGAAAGTAAAAAAAGAAAATGAATTCTCTTCTGGTTTCTTTCTTTCTATTTTTTTTTTTTTTAATGTCATCAAATCACACAGATTGGTGACAGGGAACGACCCAGTTTCAACTGGTCTCTGAATTGTCACAGCACTTGTCCTTGTTAATGTCAAGGTCTGGGAGATATTTGATCAGGGGAAGGGACCCTGGGTGAGGCTGGCAAAGGAAAGGTCAGAGATGAATGTGAAATTTTCTCAAGCCCCCATGGTAAGCAGCCCAAGTGTCTGGCAGCTCACACAGCTGGCCTTCTTGTTCCAGAGTTCGTTCCCCGGTCCCTCGTGGCCCCTTTCAGAGCTGATTGCTGTGGTGGCCTTTCTAACTCTGCTGCGGGGCTTCCTCATCTCCACAAGCACTTCTCAGAGTCCCTTGCCCTCAGCTGAGGCACAAAGATTTCTCTCCCCATGTTCTGACCATACATATTTGACTTGAGCTAAGCAGAAGCCAGACATCATAATTCTCAGGAAGTCTCTGCCTTCGTCCATGTGGGCGACTGTATCCACACGTTACAAACCCCGTGTGTTGCTTATAAATGGCAGGAGTGGGCTCCTCATCATCCGGGAGGCTGAGGAATTTAGGATGAGAGGCCTGGGCAGATTCAGTGAGTGGTGAGGGTCCCTGCCTGTTTTATAGACGGTGCCTTCACGCTGCGTTCACGTGGTGGGGAGAGTGCCGAACTCCAGAGGGCATCTTGGGCTTTTGCTGTTGCTTGTGCGCAGTGTGTGTGTGTGTGTGTGTGTGTGTGTGTGTGTGTGCGCATGCACATGTAGGCTAGAATTTGACATTAGGTGTCTTCCTCAATTGTTTTCCCTTACTTTTTGTTTTTTTAACTTTTCCTTTTATTTTTGAGATTATAATATGATTATATTCTTTTTCCTTCCCTCCTTCCAACCCCTCTCATAAACTCCTCCTCACTCTCTTTCAAATTCATGGCCTCTTTTTTTTCACTAATAGTGTTGTTACACGCATATATGTGTAGGTATATACATATATATTTTCATATACAGCATGCTCAGTCTAATATTACTCCTGTGTATGTTCAGGGCTGACCATGTGGTGTTGGATAATCAGGCGGTGTGCTCGTCCCTGGGGAAGACTGTTTCTCCCACTCTTGGCACTCCTTAGCTGCCTGTAGCTCTTGTGTAGGGTTGAGGCCTCCTGAGCTTTCCCCATCCACTTTGGGTTGTCCTTGTTCAGCTCATGTTTGGGCAGTCATGTTGGTGAGACTTTATGGATAAAGCTTCTGACATTACTAGAAGACACAATCTCACAGCAAGTTCCCTGATCCTCTTCCCCTCTTCCAGAATGTTCCCTGAGCCTTTGGTGGGGGAGTGTTTTGTAGATGTATCTACTGGGACTAGGCTCCACAGTTCTGCATTTGATTGGTTGTGGCTTTATTTAATGGTCTCTGCCTGTTGCAAAGACAAGTTTTCTTGGTGAGGGTTGAGGACTACACTTACCTGAGGACATAAGGACCAGTGTTTAGAATGTAGCTAGGGATTGTGCCGCTTTAGTAAAGTGGTGAGTGTAGATTCTTCTCCAAGATCCATGACTTGACTGGCCCTTCACAGTTGGCCAGGTTTCCAGTAGCAGGCCTGATTTCCCTCTTGCTGAGCAGGTCTTCAGTCCAGTTAGAGAGCGGTTGGTGACCGTGAAGGTATGTGTACCACTCCTGCAGCCTTAGAGTTCTCCTGCCGTGCTGGGTGCTGTGAGTCATAGGAGTTAGTCCTGGGTAGGACTGTTGGTTGCTTCCCAACTCTGGAAGCCTGCACAACACCTACGTGAACCATGAAGCTAGTCTTCTGGTCAGTTCCAGCTCAGGAACCTCTGGTCTCTGTGTCTAAAGTGCATGACGTCTTCAGCAGCAGGGACTTACCTTCCACTTCTGAGGGAGAACCAAGAACAAACACCATAGGCAGTATAAGCAATCATACCCTCAACAGTTTATCTTAAAAACAACCCTATAATACATGTAATTCTGTGTATAAATACAGATATATAACTTAAGTGGAATTTTTTTTTTTATGTATACAGCATGTATGACTGCAGGCCAGAAGAGGGCACCAGATCTCATTATGGATGGTTGTGAGCCACCATGTGGTTGCTGGGAATTGAACTCAGGACCTCTGGAAGAGCAGCTTAACCTCTGCTCTTAACCTCTGAGCCATCTCTCCAGCCCCAAGTGGAATTTTCTTATCTGGGCTAACCTTGTTCCCTCTAAGAGCCAAAGACCACTTAACAAAACTCCCAGTACCAGGTATGAGAGGCTGCCTTTTGAGTTGTTGGTTAGGTTGTCCAAGAGACTCCCAAAACACCTTAGTTTTTGAGATGGGGAGGGGATCTCTCACTGAACCTGGAGCTTGTTGATTTTGCGAGACTTGTTGGCCAAAACCCCCCAAGAAATCCTCCTGTCTCTGCATTTCCCAGCAGTGGGGTTGCAGATGGACCCACAGCTCTTGGCTTGTTTTCATGGATGCTTGGGTTCCAAAGCCAGGCTATCATGTTTGAGTGGCAAGCACTTTACCGGCCCCTAGGGCATCTTCCATAGGATCATTAATCTCATCATGAGGGCCCCACCCTCAGGGTCTGATCACCTCCCAAAGACCCGACATCCTAGCACTGTCACCTTAGGATTTCAGCGTGATCCCATCCCAGCAGTCCCTTGGGTAACACCAGATAGGTTTCTGCTGTGAACATCTTGTTGGGCTAGAGCTTCTGCCGGTTGTGGACATGGTGGGTGTGCCAAGGTCACTTCTGTAAGTTATGTGCCATATGGGGACCCCATGTGGAAGACAGCTTTGGTCTGAGTGGTTTATTATGGCAGTTTGCTAACAAAGGATGTGAAATACCTTGTTTTAATCGTTTTAGTGTTTTTCGTTTAATTGGTTTTTGGGTTTTTTTGTTTTGTTTTGTTTTGTTTTGTTTTGAGATAGGGTTTCTCTGTGTAACAGTTCTGGCTGTCCTGGAACTCACTTTATAGACCAGGCTGGCCTCGAACTCACAGAGATCCACCTGCCTCTGCCTCCCTAGTGCAGGGATTAAAGGTGCACGCCACCACCATCAGGCATCTTTTCAGTGGTTTATGATCATAGCTGGTTTGCCCTTTGTTTTGGGGAGACAGGATCTTGCTGTGAGGCAGGCTGGCCTGGAGCCCTTGCTCAGCATCCATATGGGGTGCCTGGCTATCACTATGGTTTCTGAGTGGCTGGGGCAGAGATGTCCCTGGGGAAACATCTCTGATGATTATGTGCAGAAATGCCCTGTGGACTGGGCTGGCCTTAGATTCCCCTCCCCGCTCCCCTACCACCCAACTCCATCTTCAGGTTCTGGTATCGAGGGGAAATGAGTCACCCTTGGTAGAATGATCAGGAAATATTAATAATTTAGCAGCATGGAATAGTTGAGGATGCAGAGGCTCCACATGGAATTGAAACTGCCATTGTGCACCTGAAAGCCCCATCCAGCTCACACAGTGAGATCAGGGTGGAAAGAATAGGTCAGGGGGCAGCCAGGATGGACTGTGTGCTGACCCTGCACCGTTCCGGGACCTGTGTCCAAAGCCTGGGCCTGTGTGGTGGCTCAGCACAATCAGAGGCATGCACTATGGCGTCTACTGCCTTTAAGAAGGGTCACTGTGTGACATTCTCAGATGTGAGCTCTACTAATGCAGAACAGGGACCCTGAGGGTGGCTTTGGCCTGGGGGACAGACAGCACATAGAAACAAGTCAGAAGAGAGCACATAGCAGGAGAAGGCTCAGCTGGAAATGGAACGTGCTCGGGGTCTATGAGTGGAGAAGAGACATATTTGTAAAACATGACAGGTGGGCATCCCTGCAGGCCATCTGCAGAGGGCCACCAGAAGGTAATGGGGTCCCAACCTACAGGCAAGGCCAGCAATGACCATCTCAGGACAGATCTTTAGGAGGGAAGAGAATGAAGTCTCTGTGGGGGAAGGGCTGGACTAGAAGGGGCCTGGCCCTCTGGGCTGAGGATGTGGGCCAATGAGAACGCAGCTGAGAGGCTTACAGGAAGAGGGCCTTGGGCTGTTTTCACCTGGATTCTCTTGCTTTTGTTCTCAGCAACCCTCTGTGGACCTCTATTTCCTCATCTATTAACTGGGTATCTGTGGTATTGGCAGTAGGCATCATGAGAAATTATATACAACAGTTAGAACTGCTCTCTGCCCGTGGGGGTGGCTCGTGTCAGTATTAGGGTGTCCCCAGTGTGCCCCAGGAGTGTCCTGTTACTCCTGGAATCACTGTGGAAGGGGTTCATACTCAGAACCACCACTGTCTGACTGTGGTGGTATTGCGTGGCCCCAGTACTCACCTTGTTTCTGGGGCAGCTGAGCGCTCTGAGTCAGACATGATGCTCAGCTTAATCATGGAGTTTCCAGGGACATCTCTTCAGCTTGGTTCCTGTTTTCTTTTATCTTTGTTTATTTTTTAGAGCATTTAGCCCCCAAATTGCCTTCAGCCCTCCTCAAAATAGGCAGCTGTACATTCATACTGCGTAAAGACATTCTCCATCACATTAACTCAATTGTAAGTGAGTGCCGCTGGCCTATATCCTGTTACTCTGAGAGACAAGCCGTAAAAGGTCTGCCCTTGAACAGGTGAGGGTGCACAACCTTCCCCACACCCACATTTGAACCTCCAGCCTTGTGCATTCTGTGCAAACTTTCTGCCACTGAGCTCTGTCCCCAGCCTCAGTCCTGTCATGCCCCTGTGGTATGGCTGGCACCATGCTAAGACCTTAGTAGATGCATGGCTGTTACTGGATGGGTATTACAGTAGCGGGATCAGAATTCTGGGAAGCTGATCCTGTGAGCTCTGCTAATGTGTTCTGGGAACACAGACCCTAGGCTGCTGGTTTGGGCTTCTGGGATGGGCCTGGACCTGGGAACAGTCAGCCTGGAAGGATGCGGAAGCTCAGGTGGTGGGGGCTAACTGGGGGTGTAGGACTGCCTAGGGAATAAATCTGCAACCCTATGGGGCCACATGAAGGACACACAGACAAGGTGTCCCTAGGACATTCTCCCAGTCTGCAGGCTCACCAGCACGAGCATCGTAGTCACCTCATGCTGTGTAGCACAACCACCCAAACCTGCTGGTTTCTGCTAGTGTTTATTTCTCAGTCTGTGAGTCAAAGGAGGTTTCACTGATCTGGGCTGTTTTCAGTGAGTTGTGGTTGGCTTTACAGTGTGAGTGGGTTAAAAAAAAAAAATCTATCAGTGTGACCAGTGACCACACAAGGCTTGTCTGACTTGGGGAGGTGGGATCTGGAGTGCAGGGAGCTAACTCAGTCATACAGGAGGCCAGGTATTCTCACACATCATATTCGTGAGCATCTTATTGGCCACAACAAGTCACATGGGGGACTCATGTGGGGACAGGGAACTACATTTCCCACCAGAAGACCATGTCAGGACAAGGCTATTCAGTATTGTTTCAGGAGTGACAGGTTGAACGCAGTAATGCAGCCTCCTCTGTGGTGAGTGCCGTTCATTCCCTGAGTAAACGTTTATTGGATGTCTGTGGCATGCCAGGCTCTGCTGCTGCCAGGAGGAGAGCTGGTTCTTGTCTTCTAGAACTGAGATGTGAATAATGGGTGAACGCACTGACAGCTACATTTGCCGTTCATCATTTAATCCCATCTGTGATCATCACTACAGAGGAGGATCCCAGAACACAGACTGCAGGTGTCAAAGAGCCTGGCCTTGTCTAGAGAAGAGATGGCCGAGCTTAAATTGAAGAGTTAAAGCTCCTTAAGAATAGACAGGAAAGTCGGATCTGCTGGTACACACCAGCAACTCCAAAGCTGAGGCAGGAGGATTACAAGTGCAAGGTTAGCCTGGGCTACATAGTGAGACCCTGGTTCAAAAAAATGTACATGTGATATAATAATAAAAAAAGAAAATTAGACAAGTAATCCTTAAGAAGTTTATACTGGGCTAGCAAGATGCCTCCAAGGGTGAAGTCACTTGCTACCAATCCAGATAACCTGAGTTCAACCTCCAGATTATACACGGTGGAAGGAGAGAGCCGATTCCCACAAGTTGTCCTCTGGCCTCCCCGTGTGTACCGTGGTGTTCATGTGTGTATGCACACGTGTAAATAAACAGATGTTAAAAAGAAAAAAAAACCACAGGAAAAGCTTAGCAAGCCTAGTGCTAGCCACGGAGTGAGAAAGCGGCATGATGGTGTAGTCACAGGCTGCTGGAAGGACTACCAGTCAAGAACCTCACGTCCTGAAAAGCTGCCTTCAAAATGAAGGAGTGGCTAAGGGGCTGAAGAGGTTGCTCAGTGGTCAGGAGCACTGACTGATCTTCCAGAGAGCCCTGGTTCTCGTCCCAGAACCCACGTGGTTCTCAGGGTCCAGGGAATCTAATGCCCTCTTCTGGCCCCTGCTGGCACCAGGCCCACTTATACACAGCATCCATGGAGGCAAACACCCATCCACACAACATACAAATTAAAATAAGCAAATAATTACACAAAGGAAAAATTAAAACATTTCAGGTAACTTATTTGAAAAAAAAAAAAGAATTGGGGGGCTGGAGAGATGGCTCAGTGGTTAAGAGCACTGGCTACTCTTCCAGAGGACCCGGATTCAATTCCCAGCACCCATATGGCAGCTCACAACTGTCTGTAACTCCCGTTCCAGGGGCTCTGACGCCAATGCATATAAAATAAAGTTAAATAAATTAAAAAATAATAATTTACCAGGCAGTGGTAGCACATGCGTTCAATCCCAGCACTCAGGAGGCAGAAGTAGGCTGTTCTCTATGAGTTCAAGGCTAGCCTGGTCTACAGAGTGAGTTTCAGGACAGCCAGGGCTACACAGAGAAACCCTGTTTCAAAAAACTAAAAAGGAGAAAAAAAGAAAGAAAAAGATTTGAGAAAGTTTGTCATTAGCAGATATGTCCTGTAAGAAATTTTAAAATGAATCCTTGGGCTATCTTATAAAGAATACTATGGAGTATCCATGTGAGAAAAGAAAGAGCACCTTGCAAGACACAGATACATTTTGTTTACAATTCTTCTATCTGATTAGTAAGAGCACTGTCTAAAGAGGTAATTATAAAACTGCTAATAGGCTTATGCCATAAAAAGATAATTTGTATGACAATAATAGCCCAGAAAAAGGGGGGGGGATTAAGTCACATTCCACTTAGCAGGTCCAGGTTCTGAGAAGCCCATTGCTAGGCAGTTTATCACTGCGCGGACATCATGGTGTGTGCAAACCGAGATGATGGCTACCGTCTCACTAGGTGATGTGGTTTCCTGGGACCGCTGTAGTGTATGTGGTCCATGATGACTGAGGCAACAGTATGCAGCACATGACTGTGTAGTAGAGCAAAGCTTTTGTGTTTTATTGAAACTAAATCAATGCTAATCCAAGCTGGGTGGTTTTAAATTAAAATGTTAAATGAACGGGCTGGGGATGTGGCTCGGTGATAGAGAATCTGCCTGTCACGTGCACAGCCCTGGGTTTGATTCCTAACACCACACACACACACACACACACACACACACACACACACACACACACAGAGTAATTTAAATTATAATCTATAATTATAATCTCTAAAGTAACCAGTTAGGAATCAGCTGAAGATGGAATAAAAGATGATTAATGAAAAGTTACGTTAGGAGAAAGGGGCCCAGTTAGATGGCTGTGGTGAGAGCGTTTGCCTCGGGGCCTGACCGCCTCGCTTCAGTCCCCACTGGGGGAGGCAGAGAAACAGTTCTTGGAAGACGTCCTCTGCCTGACCTCCACATGCATGCCACGGGATGCATGTATGCGTGTGTGTGTGTGTACGTGCATGTGCGCACACACACACAGACAATAAATGTAAAAGAGAGCTGAAGTGCCTATAAAATATCAGAAAGAATAAACTTGAAGACAGAAACTGTGACTGGGAATGCAGCGCAGTGGTGGAGCGCCTGCCTCGTATGGCCAACACCGGTGCCGTGGCCGGGGCGGGAGTGCGCCAAGGCTCGTCACTAGCGGGACTAGGAAGGTGTCTCAGTGGGTGGGCTGCTTTCGGTACAAAATGGGAACTTGAGTTCACTCCCAGCACCCGTGTGAAAGCTTGGCCTGGCCGTGTGCCTGTAACCCCGTGCTGGGTAGCAGAGAAAGGAGGATCATGGGAGTTCACTGGCCTTACATCCTTGCCTAAATGGAGAACTTCGGGTTCAGCGGAGACCTTCAGCCTCAAGGGAACAAAGTGGAGAGCATTTGAGGAAGATACTTGATGTCCCCCTCTTAGCCTCCCCATGTATGCACTTGGGTGTGTGTATGTATGCACAGTGACTTGTGCACACACATTACACACACACACCATCACTGAAATGAATAAGGACATTTAAGATGCTAAAAAGTCAATGTATCAGGAAACTGTAACCATGTTTTATATATATATATAATATATATGTAGATATATACATATACACACACACTCAATAACTACTATAGAAAGCAAAATTAACAGCAATGATGAGGGGAATGGGAAAGTCAACAATGATCGTTGACGACTTCCAGTTCTTCTGCTTTACTTTTAATTATTTATTTTATTTTATTTTTGAGACAGAATCTCACACTAGGTAGTCCTCACTGGCCTGGAACTCTCTATATAGACCAGGCTGGCCTCGAACTCACAGAGATCCATTTGCCTCTGCCTCCTGAGTGCTGGGATCAAAGGCGTGCGCCACCACACCCAGCTGTTTTAGTTTTTGGAACAAGGTCTTGTTGTATGGCACAGGCTGGCCTTGAACTTGCAATCCTCTTACCTCAGCCTCCTGAATGCTGGGGTTACAGGCATGTGCCACCATTCCTGGATTCGAGGTCTTGTTTGCGGTGATGGATGCATATATAGGCAGAGGATCAATAAGGAAATAAGACCTGACATTATAAACCAATGAGGCTTAGCAGACACCTCTAGAGTTCTCTAGCCAACAGCAGCTGAGTCTTCATAAGCATACGTGAAGCATTGTCCAGGAGAGACTACATGTTAGACTAGAAAACACGTCTCAGTAGATTTAAAGGAACTGAAATCATATAAAGTGTGTTCTCTAACTATACTGGAATGTAAGTGAGGACATCAAAGCTAAAGGAGATTGGGGGAATTCACACATATGTAGAAAGTAATTTCCTCCAAATACTAAAAGGAGAACTCACAAGTGAAATTAGAAAGTGCTTTAGGGAGAGAGAGGGGGCGGGAATGGGGGGTGGGGTGGGAGGAAATGTAACATGTTAAGGTGCTGGAGAGATGGCTCCTTAGTTAAGAGTGCTTGCTGCTCTTCCAGAGGACCAGGGCTCAGTTCCTAGCCTCCACATCAGGTGGTTCACAGCCATCTGTAACTCCAGTTCCAGGGTATCCGACGCCTCCCTGGGCACCTGCACTCACAAATATGCATACACATACAGATAATTAAAAATAAAAGAAATCTTTAAAACTTACAGAATATATAATTGTGGATGTCTATATTAAAAAAGGGGAAAGGCTTTAGGTCAATAATCTTGTGCTGTAAGAAACCAGCCAAGGAGCAGAAAACTAACCCCAAAGCAAGCAAAGGAGAGAAGTAATAAAGATTAGAACAGGAACAAAATGAAATAGTGAATAAAAAGGTCATGCATTGTATGACTCCATTTATATGCAGCACCCAGAATATGCAAATCCACGAGACAGAAAGTAGATCAGTCTTTTCCAGGGAGTGACTGCTAATGCTTTTTTTCTGGGGCGTTGAAAATGTCCTGAAATTCAACACCGGTGATGGTTGCACAGCCCTGTGACTACGCAGAAACCCACTGGGCTGGAAACTTTAAAAGGGTGAGTTTTAATGGTGCTAACAACAACAACAAACATTTTTTTTTTTAAACAGGGATAATTAGGTGAAAGAGATTGCATCAGGGTTCCTGCAGGCCTGAGGGAAGAGTGTGTCACTAAAGGACACACAGAGGCCCCAGGTAGGTAGGAAAGTTTGGGCTTTCTGCAAACAGCCATAGGAAGCCACTGGGGCGGGGCGGTTGCATGCTAGGACTGGCCTTTTGAGAGGTTCACTGTGACAGGAGCTAAGATGACCAGCCGCAGTGATGCAGCGAGGCTCTGGGGACGTAGCAGCTGTAACCTAGGCACATCGAACCGTATTTCCAAAGGTTTGGTGCTCAAGGTCACCCTGCTAGATGGAGACAGACCTGGCAGCCTGCCTGGTGCACAAAACCTCCAGTCGCCCGAATGCTGCTCTGGACGCCCCTGGGTCTTCTTTGCTCAGGGTTGCAGGGGAAGCAGGGAAATGTGTGTCATATGAAGCATGCCGCTGAGTACCTGTGGCTGACCTGGGTTGGTTGCAAATGGTAACACTTGCCCCGAAAGAAGAATTCACTATCCCGGCACCAGAGCAGCTCACAAAAGCTGAGGAGGTTTGCCCACCCAGATCCTGGAAGACTGGCACTTGCTTCCGTCTCTGGATTGGCTCCCTGCTCTCTTAACCCTGCAGACTGTTTCTCATAGCTGGACACATGGCTCAGTCTCAACCTCTCCCCCTAGCTCTCTGCTTTTGCTGACGGAGATCTAACCTTGGGCTTCATGCTCCCTCAGCATGTGCTCTACCACTGAGCTGTACCCTATCCCCCACCATCATCCCCCAGTTTCTCAGGTTATTAAGGGAGGGACTTAGATGTGCTAACTTGGCCTGGGTATGGCCTGAGGGGGCTGGGTGGCCACAGTGTAAACTCAGAGCTTCTGGGGCCGTGCTTGGTGGTGGCTAGGCCATTAGACAGAATGCCAGGTTACCTATTTGGTAAGCTCAGCATTCCCGTCAGACACCTCTGTCACTTGAATTCATTTGCAGACACAGACTTCCATCTCTCATCCTCCCCTTTCCAACCTTTATCTGGGCAGGTAAGATTCTAGAATGTCAGAAGTCTTACTTCCTTTGCAAAATTGTTAGTTACCCCCCCCCCCCCGGAAAACAAAGGCCTGGCCTGTGTCCCCCTGAAAAAACTTGTTGGAAAGGCCCTCTGTCGGGCCATTGTCTCCTTGCTGCCTGCTGTTTGAAATGCAGAGCCCTGGTGATCTTGGAATAAATAGGCTTATAACTGGGGACCGGAGGGGATGGGAACGGCTGTGAAGTCTGTGGGAGGCTGTGTGAGGAGCACCTGCCCACACTGCCCTGCTGTTTCCTGGCCCGGCTCACCCTCCTCCTTCAGCTGGCCCACAGGGGCTGCATGCTGTGCCACCCTTTCTGAGGGTACACCGGGATCAGGGGGCTGCCAGGCCCAAGCCCTTCATGCTGGGAGCCGCGACTCAGGTCCCGAGCAGTGTGATTGATCTTGGCTGGGGTTTCCTCTCTTGCTGGGAGAAGCAAAGCGTGGAAGTCCTCTGGTCCGCCACTGCTCTCAGACATCAGAGGGGGACAGGGACAGTCTGAATGCAGATGCAGGTTGTGAGGGGCTCTCCCGCTTAGAATTCCTGCGGCATTTCTAAGGAAGCCTCGCTGTTTGCTGTCTCATTATTCATGGCCCAATGCTGTTGTCTTTCTAGAATGTTGCTTCCAATACTAATTGCCAGCCCTGTGCACGGAGCTGGTGTCGACGCACACAGCCACTAACCTCTGCATTTAATTTGCTGCCACTGAGTGGAGAGAATGGGGGCAGCTGTGTTAGAGGCATCTAATAGTTGACAAGACCTCAGGGTGGCTGGGCAGGGAGGGGTGGGTATGGGGGTCATTTTCCCCTTCCCAGCAGAGTTAGCTGACAAGAGCTTCCTGAATAGCCCGGCTTCTGATCGCTGGTACCCCGTTCCTCTCAGGGCCCGACTGTACTTCAACACCTTCAGGCAGAGACTGTGCCCGCCCTCTGCTTTGTTATTCTCCTCTCTGTTATCCATCTATATACTTACCTCTCCACTCAGTACTCCATCGTGTCGCACATAGAAATTGAGGCTGCCTAGAGACTCTGTTTCCCCACATGTTGTATGTAAGAAATATTCAAATACGTATTTATAATAAAAAGGTAAAGTAGGGTGCTATGTACCAGACCTGTGTATAGATAATAGGATGTGTACAGACACACATTTATATTATCTGTTTACATGAACATATGCAATTAAATAGAAGCCCATAAAAATAAGATCAGAAAAATATAGATAAACCAAAACGTCAAAACCAGGGGGAGACTTAGAATATATATTCAGGCCATAGAGTTCAATACATTTTACTCTATTTGAATCAGAATTATAACTCTGATGGGTAATCAAGGCAGGAAGAAAATATTAGTGACATGGTTCATGTGGTGTGTAAGGAGGGAGACACAGAGCATGTTACACCTGAAGGAAATGTCACACTTGGATGGTCACCAATTGGAGCCTCAGTGAGGAAAATGTATGGCATAAAACATACGGAAAGCATATGTATGGTGATATTTTATTTGTGCTGAAATGTGATTTTTATTTGTATGTTAATAAATAAAGTTGCCTGGGGGTCAGAACTAAGAGCAAGCCATTTAGCAGAAGTCTGGCAGTGGTAACACACGCCCTTAATCCCGATCACATGGCAGGCAGAGTCTGTGTGTTTAAGGACATAGCCAGCTTGGAAACACACGCCTTTAATTGCAATACCAACCATAGAGACCTGGAGGTCTGTATAGACAGGCAGTGACGAGGAGGTCATGTGGTTGGGTTTACAACCAATGAGAAGGCAGAACAGAAAGTCAATAAAAAGACAGACACACAGGAAGTAGGTCACTTTCTGAGGGGAAGGACGACAGCGACAGCGAGGGATAAGAAGGCGGTCTTAGCTCTTGGCTGCTGCTCAATCTTTGGGCTTTTAACTCTGCATTTGGCTCTGTGTTTCTTATTTAATAAGACCGTTCAGAATTACGTCTACACGTGTGCCATGCTCTCCTCCTGCACACACAGTAGACATCACTAATTGATCACTTTCACTCTGAAACTAGGGCTGTTCTTCAAAGCCTAATACTCCAGGCAGTCATTACTACTTACTTAGAATCTACGTGGTATATGAACCCCACTTATTCTTCCAGTACGAGGGATGGTGGCAGTATCAGGGGACTGATGGGGGGATCCTGAGTGGAGAGACACATTAAGTTGTGGGGTGCTCTTTGGATATGGCAGGAAAGAGCTGGGAAGTGGGCTTAGGAGTGACAGAGGCCTTACCCCAGCAGAATGCATCCCGACCCCCCTGCACCCACTGGCCTGAGGAGCAACCCCACCTACAGCAGGTTCTAGTCCTGCTGTGCCAGTCACTCTCCCACTGACCCAGATTGTCCCTCCAGGAGGACTTCTTACAGCTAGAACAACACGTTTTTGTTTAAAACGCGTGTTTGTAATGTGTCTTCACTCAAGTTTCTTATAATTTGCAATCATGGCTGTTTTCCTTATTTCCCTCCTTTGAGCTTTTGCTTTCCTTTTCTCCCCTCTCCCTTCCTCTCTCTCTTTCTTCTTCCCTCTCTCTCTTCCTCCACCCCTTCTTTTCTTTCAGACAAGCCTCATGCAGCCAAGGCTGGCTTTGAACTCATGGTGTAGCAAAACATGACCTTGAGCTCCTGGCCCTCATGCCTCTTCCTCCATGGTGTTGGGATTCCAGGTGTGCACCACCACGCTCAGTTCTCTCAAGCTTGTGTGTGTGTGTGTGTGTGTGTGTGTGTGTGTGTGTGTGTGTGTGCGCTCATTTGTGTGTATGAATGTGGGTGCAGGCATGCCGTGGTATGCATGTGGAGCCGGGGGACAGCCTTGGGTATCAGTCCCCACTCACCTTGTACTTTGTTTGAGACAAGATCTCTGTTGTCTTTCCTCTTACTACCCCTTACTAGGCTGCCTTGGTACACCAGGTTAGACGACCCTGGAACTTCTTAGGTTTGATGTTGAGTCCTGATTGTCAACTTGGCAGGATTTGGAATCACTGAGGAGACACGCCTTCAGGCACGCTTAGGGGGGAATGTTTAGATTAAGTTAGTTTCTGACCATGCTTGTGAGAGATTATATAGATTAGCTTAACTGAGGTGCAAAAACACCACCCAAATAGTGAACAGCACCATTCCCTGGGCTCGGGTCCTAGACTGTGTAAAGAGAACAAAGCTAATGGCATTAGCTTTCATCTTCCTCTACCTCCTGACTGTAGATGCAATGGGGCCAGCTGCCTCGGCTCCTGCCATCACTCATCCACCACGACTGTGAACCAAAACACATCCTTCCTTGTATAAGTTGCTTCTTGTCAGTATGTTAGGGTCTTACTTTTCTATTACTGTGATAAGACACCATGACCAAGGCAACTTGCAGAAGAAAGAGTGTATTGGCTTACAGTTTCAGAGGGTGAATCCAGGACCCTCATGGCAGGGAGCATGGCAGCAGGCAGGCAGGCATGGTGCTGGAGCAGTAGCTGAGAGCTTACATCCTTATCTGCAAGTAGGAGGCAGAGAGCTAAACTGAGAAATGACATGGATTTTTGAAACCTCAAAGCCCGTTCCCAAGTGACATATCCCCTCCAATAAGGCCACACCTCCTACTCCTTCCCAAACAGTTCCACCAAATGAGAACCAAGCATTCAAATATATGAGTCTTTGGGGGCTATTCTCATCCAAACCCACCACAGGAATTTTGTTGCAGCATTGAGATAAGTAACTAAGACGTGGGGATTCTCTTGTCTCTGCTTCCCATTTCTCCTTAGGAGCTCTGGAATCATAGATGATTTTACTGCTGTATCTGGCCTTTATGTGGGTTCTGGGGCTTCAAACTTGGGTCCCCAGGCTTGTGTGGTAAGTGATTTTCACTCACTGAGCTATCTTCCCAGGCTTCTCCTGAGCTTTTTAAAGGGTCTCAGTCACTACGTTAGCGATTTCACTTCATAAGTGTATTAATTATCAAATTACTTATTTTTCCTATGCGAATCACTGTTTACCATCTTTGCCTCCTTCTTGCAAACTTTGCATGTTCATGGATTAAGCAATTTAGCACTAACTTTTCTGTTTGGAGAGTGAGGAAGCAGCAGTAACAGAGGCCTGGGCTGTGACTCCTGGCCTGACAGGTACTTAAGCCAGTGCGTTAAACCAGGAAGCCTCAGGATCCTGCTGAAGGTGCTCATGTCCGAAAGGCTCCTTCTTTCTTGTGATCATCCTGGGTGCACTTGTCTGGAAGACCAGGGATGGTCAGAGGTGGATGACACAGTCTCAATATACAACCTGGGAGATGGGCCAGGGTCTGGGATGAGCTGGGACAGGATCTCTCTGGAGGAATCATTGGAGATATAGATAGATAGGTGTAATTTGAAGAGAGTAGATCACACATGGTGACAGAGACACCATCCAGGGACCACACAGAAAAAGCACAGGGAGCCAGGGCACCCTTTAGATCCCATGGCTACGGCAGAAGAGCAAAGTCAGCTAAGGGAAGAACACTGGAGATTGGAAGGAGGGCAGTCTCTGCCCTGGCATCTCTGGGCCAGAATGCTGCTGAGCCAGGCCTCAGAGGACAGTTGGCTGCAGGAGCAGACAGCTCTCCCCAGGGCTGAGTCAATTTAGCATCTGCATGAATTCTGCCGTCTCCTCAGTTCTGCATAGGCGATTTTCTCAGAGTTCATGATTGCAAATGAGGGCCCAGCTCAAACTACCTGAAGCAAAAATGGGACCCCATGAGCCTGGCAACTTGGGAACCGTAAAAGTGGGTCAGGCTTGGCTGCATCCAATGACTGACAGTATCTTCAGGAGTATTTACCTCCATCTGCTGGCTCCCCTAAGTCATTTCCAGACTGACATTTCTGAGAGGTGGCAAGATGACTGCAGGATTTCCCTCACCAGCACGGTTGGCACCATTTCCATCCCACACCACCAGTCTACCCACTGTTCACTTCCCATGCCAATCTCTACCCACCACTCACTTCCTATTATTGAAGGTAGAAACCTCAGTACGTACTCAGCACCAAAAAGTGCTACATCTTAATACCCATGGGAGCACAAAAACACCTTTAATAGGACACCTGTCCTTTCTCTACACGGCATCAACACATACCCCATCCTCTTCACTATCAAATCACCTTTGAAACACGTTTGAACCTTTGTAACTTCTGTAACCATGTGGACACTGTACACACCAAGATGCCCTTTGTAGTGCTCACTTCCCGTGACACTGTTACCACAGCTCACTGTCATGAAAGGTTTATTTCTCAGCAACCCAGGGAAGACATGCCTTGGCCCAATTCACATGCGTAGCCAGCCTTGAGCCAGTCACTCCTCAGGAAGTGGAGGTGGATGGTGGATATCTTTTTTTTTTTTTTTTTTTTTTTTTTTTTAAAGATTTTATTTATTTATTATGCATACAGTGTTGTGCCTGCATACCAGAAGAGGGCGCCAGATCCCATTACAGATGGTTGTGAGCCACCATGTGGTTGCTGGGAATTGAACTCAGGACCTCCGGAAGAACAGCCAGTGCTCTTAACCGCTGAGCCATCTCTCCAGCCCCATGGTGGATATCTTAATAGGTCCCCAGTCATGCCCACCCCCAAGGAGGAAGAAGCAAGGGCCAGTTTATCTTTTCCAGAAGGACAACATGATTATTTAACCATGAAGAAGGAAGCTGGACAGGCAAGATGGATGTCCATCACATACGGCCAGCAGAGGCCCATGGCCTTTGCTTTGCTAAAGGTAGAATTATCTTCTAAGCCCAAAATGCATAGATGTCTGGACCTTGGTGCTGCAGGGTTAAGGCTACCATCTACTTAGCAGCGTGGTGGCATCTTCACAGTTCCAGTTCACATAGAGTGTGAACACTGGCACTCTTCACACCTTCTTGTAAGGGGCATCCTAGGCCTTCTCATGGAGGTTTCCCACCTCCCTGTACGGAAACTCCTAGCTTTCCTACATAGTTCCCTCACATGGAACCATCATGTGCAATACGCTGCTGTGTGCAAGGGAAAAACAGCTTTTCCCTGAGATGCTTATGTCCCAGGATGCTGGTCCCTAGCACCACGTGGCCTCTGGTGCCTCTCCTTGTCTGCCGGGCTTAGAGTCTCTTTGGGATGCTCCTTCTTGGCTCAGATCTTGAGCAGATGTTGATGTCACTTGCGGTTTGTGGGTGGTCCTGCAGGGAACAGCCAGAACAGCCAGGTTGGATCCTGACAAAGAAGAGGCCCCTGCATGGTTCTGAGCTCAGTACAGCAACTTCCAAGAACAGCTGTGCTCTGGCAGCTGCACCCCACAAGCCCTGGGGACTTCGGCCGCGTCCCCCCGACGGTGCTTCACTGAGGTTTTGTTGGTTTGCTTTTCTCTTTTCATTTTAATATTAGTTGCTTTTCTCTCGCTGCTGTAACAAATACCCAAGAAAAACAACTTAAAGGGGGAATGGTTTATTTGAGCTCACGATTTCAGAAAGTTCAGTGCACCGTTATGTGGCCCCATGGGTGGGACATCATGGTAGTGGAAGCATGTGGCAGAAGCTTTCTTTACTTCTTGGTGGGCAGGGGCAGAGGGGAAGGCAGTGCAGGAAGGGGCCAGGAAGAGATATAAGCCCCAGGAGAAAACCTGTGTGACCTGCTTCCTCTAGTGAGGCCCCACCTCCCCTTCACCACCTCACTATAGTGCCATTGTATTTCGAATCTATGGAGGGATTAATCCATCAGTAAGTCAGAACCCCCATGATCTAAGCTCTCTGGAAAAACCATCACAGACGAACCGGAGGTGTGCCTTCCTAATCCGGCTTTTTAATCCACGGCTTGCTGGCTTGTGGAGACAGCCCTACTCTTCTCTATTTCTCTGTGCTGGGGATGGAACTCAGGGTATTTGCGTACTAGGGAAGGGCTCTGCTTAGGAGCTGCACCCCAGCCCACTGATAATACTCATTGTAAACTGCAGACTCTTTTCTTCAAACGGAGTCTTACCTGGAAGTCTGAGTCGCACTGGCTGGGTTGTTTGGTTTTTCCTTTGTTTTGTTTTTAAGACAAGGTCTCACTGTGCAGCCTAGAAACTCGCTGTGTCTATCAGGCTGGTCTCAAACTCACAGAAATCTGCTTGCTTCTGCCTCCCAAGTGCTGGGATTAAGGCATATGCCACCCACCACACATGGCCCTCTGGTGGGTTGGAAAGCTGCCCACTCCCCTCCCGCCTACCTCAGCATCCCTGAATCATTTCAGCGTCCTTGGGCTGGCTCCTTGGGACCCTATTTGGGAAGCCCTGGGTGATTAGGTCCATTGGTCTCTCCTCCTAACATTTGTTTTTATCTCCATGGGGATAAGGTCGTGGTGCTTTTACCATCCAAACATTTTCCTTCTTTACTAGCTTGTTTGTGCTGTGAAAAGGTCAGTAGGGAGCTCCTGTCATCCCCATCCTCGAATGCAGACATCTGGCGGGACCTCGCTCTGGCTGCAACAGGCCTGTCCCGCTGCGGCTTCCCTCAGCCAGCTGCCTTTGGGAGGCTGTTCTTCTACAGCACTGGTCAAATGGTCAGGGCTTCAGTTAGCCTTCTTCCCAAGAAACCACAGCCAGAGGCCCCACCCCTGTCACTGGAGACTCTGGGAGGCTCTGTGATGCTCATGGCTTGGGTCCACCATGGCTTGGGTCCACCATGACTAGTAATACTTTCGAGAAATGTCTAGCCTCTATGCCCTTTCTAACAACAGACAAACAAGCTCTTCAGCGCTGGCATGGTGGCACGTGCTTATAATTCCAATTACTTGGAAGACTGAAGTAGCAGGACCCTGAGTTCAAGGCCAGCCTAGGCTATACAGCAAGACACACCACCCCCCATTTCAAAAAATGACAAATTTTTACAATTCGTATGTGTCCAGACTGAAAACACATCCCCAGGAGGATGTAAACCTTCCCCTGGGGCCCTGCCTTGGATAGGAAACACCCTGCATTTGTCTGCTGCTGTCCTGGTGGGATGGCCTGGCCCAGCTTCCCTGCATTAGGGACAGAATCCAGGCCTGAGTTTGGCTCCAGCTGGGCCTTCCACCAGAGCTGTTACTTATTGAGTTAAGTCAGAGTGGTTCAAATGTTGATGTGCAGCACCTGGGTCGCCCTTGACAACCACCACTGGAGGGAGGCCCTCCTTCTGCTGGGGCTCTGTGTAAGTAACTCTCTCTCGGCTGGGCCTATTGCTTCCTGGTAGGTACTTCTGGCTCTCGGGGGTTCTAAGGACCCAGGAAGCTGTCTTTATATATCTTGCCTGGCTAGCGCCTGCAGGGGCTTTTCTAGACTTTGCTGTGGGGAAGGGGTGTACCAGGCTAGGAAAAAATGTTTGGTAAAAGGTTCACAGAGAATTGACTGGCAGTGGAAAGGTAGTAGGTTGGAGGAGAGCTAGGAGCCTCCACCTCAGACGCTACGTTCTGTCTACACCATCCTTCATATGACTGCCCACTAAGGACAGGACGCATGTGAGGTCGTGGGTGATGGCTCCTGAGTTTTGGTGGAAAGTTGGACAGCAAGTGGGCCAAGGGCCAGGCGTAGAGTGGGGCTATGGAGCTGGCAAATCACACTCCTCTGCACGCTTGTGACAAGCTGAGCTCTCTGTAGGAGAGAGGGGGCGGGGGTAGGATGTCTGTGCCTGGTGTTCACTTGTGAGGTCAGCTAGCATAAAGCTGAAAAAGGCCCCCAAATAACCACGAGACAGGGCCAAACCCCAAAGGCCCCAGAGACAACAATAAATACACAGAGAAAAGCAGTGTTTCTTAGAACACTTGGAAGTGCCGGAGAGATGGGCTTTTAAAGCATTTCGCTGATCGATTTGCTACCCTGGGTGTTTTGTTTTGCTGTGCTGAAATTTGAACCCAGGACCTTGTATTTTAATGTATGTTAGAACACTCCCCTCCATAGCCTTTCTTTATGCAAATGATGTGGTTTCTTACTTATGGTAAAGGTGGAAAGCTTCCTTTGAAAACAAATTTGAGTAAAAGCATGAATTGATAAAGGAAAATACAAAGGAGCCCTCCGAGGTTTGGGAGAAGCTGTCTAGAATGCAGTGGAAGGGAAAGGGTGGGGAGTGAGGTGGGCTGGGGAGGGGCAGGACCAGTAAAGTGGAGCTAGGAAGGAGAGAGAGAGAGAGAGAGAGAGACTGGATTCATAGGTCCAGAGATGTGACCACAGATCTTGGTGTGGTCCATTTGAATTGTAATGGACAAGACCTGCAGGGACTGGAGGGTGAATTGGACTGTATTATAAAGAGCCACCAGCCTCAGGGTGTAGACTCTTAATTCAGGAGGCGTAGGAAGCCACTGAAGGAATTAGAGAAGAGTGGTTCATGACTGTCCTTTTGGGATGGGTACCAGGACTTGGAGTCAGGATGACCAGGCTGACTGAGGCTTAAGTAAACGTATTAGTATGAGGTCAAATTAGGGCAATAGCCCCACAGCTCATCACCTGAAGTATTGGCTAGAATCAGGTCCGAGATAGATGAGACCAGCCTTGGTCTGTGGGTTACAAAGGATGCTGAGCATGATAGATCAGAAGCTGAGGACAGAGACTGGGGCCGGGGGTTGTCTGGGATGTCCTGTTCTGGATGTCCTGGAAGAAGGATAGGGGAGGAGGGGCCCAGTGACTGCCCCTGGTGCCTCCTGGCCTAGCACAGAATGTTCTGGAATGCTGTGAGGGAAGTAGGTGGGGTGAGCTGAAGGAAGCTTTTCTGTGGCTAGACCAGGAAGTGTGAAGTTTCCTGCCTGGGTTTGGTTCAGACGGCCCTGGCTGGCAGCCCAGGGTCAGGGTTTCATTCATCAGCAGGGCCTGTGTGCACCCGAGTCACCTTTAATTTGTTTATGACTGTCCCATTTCTTCCTTCCCGCGTGAGAACTCCATCAGTTCAGGCACCAACTTGGTTTAAAACCCCAGGCATTCACCCTTTTCCTTTGAGGGCCTTCTCAGTGCCAGGCAGCAAGGGAAGGCCTGCCCGGACCCGGTGATACGGTAGGTGGGCTGTAGGGATCCATTCCAAACGGTCGGCTTCTGTCGTCCCTAGCTTTCAGATCATGGGCGAATCTTCTACCTGGGAACACAAATCATTCTGTTCCTCTGTGAATGTGGGGGCTGCCCCTGCAGGGTGCAGGGCTGTGAAGTGCGGGCCCTCTCAGTCCTGGGCAGCAACATTTTGGAGGGCCGATTCATCTGGTACTGTAGGTGAGATGTAAGGATGATGTTAGCATAAGCCTGGGGTCTGCACAGGCCTGGCCATTTGTTCTACTGGAAGATGTTTTGGGAGTGGATTCCTCAGGGTGGGAAAAACATTCTTTTAGATTTATTTTTTGCATTCTTTTAATTTTTAAAATAATTTCAGCATCTGAGGGGATTGGTTTAGAGCAGTGGTTCTCAACCTTCCTAATGCTGGGACCCTTTAATACAGATCCTCATGTTATGGTGACCCCAACCATAAAATTATTTCACTGCTACTTCATAGCTGCAATTTTGCTACTGTTATGAATCATAACATAAATATCTGATGTGCGTCCCCAAAGGGGTCGCGACCCACAGGTTGAGAACTGCCGGTGTAGACACGTCCCCCTTGGCCTGGATGTTGGGACATGAGTGCACAGTTGCTGATGCCCTAGGCAGCCTTACTTCTGGGGAAGCTTGAGAATCGGGGTGCCCGGGCTATTTTCAAGGCTCTCTTGGAGCCCCTGCTCTGCCCAGGGTTGGTGCTAGGAGCCCTGTGAACTCAGGCTGGTATAGTCACTCCCTTGCTCAACAGGTTTCCTTCCTGCCTGCCAGTCTGGGCCAGTCTGGTTCTCTGCGTTCCTTTCTGCCTCAGCGATCAGGAGGCTACAACCAGGCTTCCTCCCTGGCGCCTCTGGGAGGGCAGTCCCAAGAAAGCTGGCCCAGGGCCGGGTGCCTGTCCGGCTCCTCCACTTCCAGGAAGCCCTCCCCCTCCTTCTCTGTAGTTCTGCAGGGCAGAATCAGAATGGTCTGTCATTGTGCCTTTCTTGTGCCCTGCCTTAGTTCACACAGCCCCAGCACTTATTCACATTATCGTCTGGTTAATTCCAGATGCATCCCATGCTTCCTGCAACGCAGACTGTGTTCCTAGCAGACACAATAGAGGAGACCCTTCTCCCTGGGGACCTTGTGGAAATTAACAAGTAAACAAAGAAATACATCTCTGTGTCCCTAGGGAGAACATGGTGGGGACGCGGTGGACGTTAGAGAAATAAAGACACAAAGCATTCCGAGTCTAGTATAATGAGGGCCTATTGGCCATCACCATGAGAGTTCTCCGAATGGGGTGACAGTGCGGGGGTGTGTTGATGGCAGGCAGGACACTCACGTTGGGAAGATTGCCGTGGGTTTGTTTTGGCCTGTGGAGCAGGAAAAAAAAAAGTTTTTCATCAGAAAAGTTTAAAGTTTATTTTCTTTTTTGAGAAAGAGTTCATGTAGCCCAAACTGGCCTGGAAGTTGCTAGGCATCTCAGGCTGGCCCTGAATTTATGATCTTCCTGTCTCTGCCTCCTGACTGCTGGGATCACAGTCATAGGTCACCTTGCCTGACTGTATGATTTATACAATGATAGGTGCTATATTGTTAAAAAAGTGATTACTTTGAAAAAAAAAATACTTCCAGAAATGAAGTAAAGTGACATAGAATAAATTTAAGGTGGCGATCATCTCATATTTTTCAAAAGCTAGGTCAGAGACCATGCCAACCAGCCTCTCTTTTTAAACATGTTTTGGGGAGGGGCTCACAGGGAGTTACAAACATATTATACAGCGCTAAGGTTTCACAAGGGAGCGTTTTGTCAGTTCCGAGGCTCCTGTCCGCTGGAAGAGACATGAGGTGTAGATGGACCTTGTAAATTATAAGTTAAGCTTAATTGGGTCGTCACTTGGCACACACTAGCATGGGCCTGCCCAGCAAAGCTCTGGTATTCATTTCCCAGTGCTGTGTGTGCTATTTACTGTGTGACAAACTTCCTAGGAAAAAGTTTGTGCTAAGAGCAAGGCAGGAGCCAGGCGATTCTGATCCAGCAGCCCGCAGGGGCTGATCCAGAAGTCAGGCCTCTGTCCTCATGGAAGGACAGTGAGCGTTCATGGAAAGCGGAGCCCGTGACTCAGAAACAGGCTGAGGGCCCCTCCCCCGATAGGAACTCACCCTAGAGAAAGGACCACATGGAACATGGAGGAAAATGGCTTGTGACTTCTCTAGGATGCTGTAGTATAAAGACTAAAGCATAGAAGGCCAGAACGGTGACCCTCCCAAACATGATGGGGGCAGTGATTGGCATGTGAGAGGGTTGAGATTGGCAGGGAGGGAAGCGCAGCAGTGGCAGCTGCTGGACATGGATGAGGCAGCTGGTCATAATCTTTGGGGCCTCAGATGAAACACCTCTGGGGATGTTTGGTTGAAATGACATGATGTTCAGATGGACCCCTTGTCTATGTGTGCTGCTTAGAATCGAACTCCTGGCCTTGAACATGCTAGGCAAATATTCTACCCTTACCATATTCTTTTTTTTTTTTTTTTGGAGGGGAGGGGGCTTTCTTTTGTTTGAAGGGCTGGTGCTTGAACTCAGGGTGTCCTTCATGCCAGGCAAGCCCTCTGTCACTCAACTGTCTCCTTAACCCTCCTTTTAACTTTCATTTTGGGCTGGGTATCTTGAAGCTGCCCAAGCTGGCATGGAAGTTAATGGATAACTCAGGATGCCTCTGCCCAGCATGAACTTTCTTTTTTCTTTTTTGAGACAGGGTTTCTCTATGTAGGTCTGGCTGTCCTAGAACTCACTATGTAGACCAGGCTGGCCTTGAACACACAGAGACCCACCTACCTTTGCCTCTCAAGTGTGCAGAACACAAGTGTGCACCACCACATCCAGCATGAACTCTTTTAAACAAACAGAAAACTTCTATTTGCGTTTATCTTATGCCGAATCTCTTCCCACATCCGAGGTGTCTCTTTCTTCAGCTGCTTCTGGGATAGCTTTTGTTCTGTGTTGGCTCCTCTTCTGGTTTGGGACAGTGTGTCTTTTCAGTGAGATGCGTTCTGTGTGACAGGGTGCTCATTGATGCTAATCCCGCCTGGAGCTCTGACTAGAGAAGTGCATCTTGGGCTTTGTTCACCCGGAGATGCTGAGCCAGGAAATCTGCATCCAAAACCTGACCTTAAGCTGCTGCATTTGCAAGCATGTGAAGCAGACATTCAGTACTGTTTGGGGGGCTACTGACCCTGTGTCCAGCCCCTGTGTCCAGCTGGGGCACACGCCCCATGGCTCCTTTTGGAATGTTCTGCGGTGCTTCTGTGGAGCGACATCTTTTGCTTTGGTGGCTTTTCAGATATGCATGTTCTGGGTTCTGGATGGCCCAGGCAACTTCACAGGTAGTGTGTGTGAGTGTGTGTGTGTGTGTGTGTGTGTGTGTGTGTGTGTGTGGTTTTTCAAGACAAGGTTTCTCTGTGTAACCGCTCTGGCTGTCCCGGAACTCACTTTGTAGACCAGGCTGGCCTCAAACTTACAGTGATCGTCTGCCTCTGACTCCCCAGTACTGGGATTAAAGGCATGTGGCGCCACACCCAGCCTCACAGGTGTTCTTAAAGTGTACAGGGAAATCTGAAGCTCTTGATGAGCTTGATTTTGTGAGGTTTTCAGGGGGAAAGTAGGTGATAATTTTCACAGGTGTCCTGGTTAGCTTTTGCCAAGTAGACACTAATGAGAGTCATCTGAGGAGAAGAACCTCAGCTGAGAAAATGTCCCGTTTGGTTAGTGATAGATGTGGGAGGGTCCAGGCCACTGTGGGGGGGGGGCCACTCCTGAGCAGGTGGTCCCGGGTGCTGTAAGAAAGCAGGCTGAGCAAGCCCTGTGGAGCAAGCCAGTCCGCAATGGTCCTCCACGCTCTCTGTCAATTCCTGCCTCAGCTCCCCTCAGTAGACTATGGCCTGGGATATGGAAGCCAAATAAGCCCTTTCATCCCCACCTTTTTGGTTTGGTTTGGTTTGGTCTTTATCATGGTGATAGACACCGATCTAAGGCAGTGGGTAGGCTTAGACCACTTATGGAAAAAATCTGGCAGTTAAAATGTGTGATTTTGTGTTGCTTCAAGGTGATGAGGGGGAGAAAAAGCAAGAGTTATGGACAGCTAGAGTAATACTAAGTAGGAGTAATAGTTATTTAGAGTGGTGTGTTTGAGTATGTGTGTGTGTGTGCACATGCATGTGTGCAGGCATGTGTGTGTGCAGGCATGCGTGTGCCCCATAAATGTGCATTATATATGTGATGAGACAGAACAGAGTTTGTCTGCTCCTTCCCCCTCCCCCCTTTTTTTCTTTCTCTCCTCCTCTTACCCTCATGCTGGCTTTAAACTTACTTCAGTAGTTGAGGATGACCTTGAACTTCTGATCTTTGTGCCTTCCAAGTTCTGGGTGGGATTACAGGAATGCGCTCACAGACTGGGTTTATGCAGTGCTGGTGATTCAAACCAGGGCAAGCACTCTTCCCGCTGAGCTACACCCTCAGCTACTGCTTCGTGTGTTCTGAGGATGGAACTCCGGGTCCTCAGGATGGAACTCCGGGTCCTCCATATACCAATCAAGTGCTCTACCACTGAGGCACATAATTGTATTTTGAAAAAGTAGGAAAACATCCCTTACAATGATGCATAGTTGATTGCTACAGAAAGCTAATTTGTTACTTAGGTTAATGTTCCCCATCTGGGAGGAAGGCGGTCTGCAGTGGGAGTTCACTTGCTCCTGCGTTATGCACAGTTGGACGACAGTTACTTTGTTGTCCAGTTAGTGAAACAAGATGGAATCAGTACAGGCTGTAATGTTCCAAGTTGTGCCCCCCGGGCCTCACCTTCAGAATAGCCTAATTTCCCAGTCCCTGCACACCAGAGATGCATTCTCAGGCATGCCTCAGTCAGACACAGCAGTGTGGCTAACTCCTCCTACCTCTTACGTCTCACTGGAGGGCTGTGCCATGTTTTGTTTGTTTTTTGTTTCAGTTGTTTTCAAATTATGAGTAAGCATATATATATATGTGTATATATATGTATATATATATATCAATCAGTGTGATGTGGGTGTAACTTTTCTTTTTTTTTTTTTGTATAAACACTACCAAGTACAGTAAGACTGTAATCTTCTAGTGTTCTGTCCAGGGTCTCATTTTAACATTTTCAGTTCCCAATGGTGAACTGAAAAGGGGGAGGGAGGATACTGATTATCCTTTATTATAGTATATTGTTACAATTTTATTTTAAGATTTATTTGTGTGTGTGTGTGTGTGTGTGTGTATATGTCACGTGTGCAGGTGCCTATGAAATGTAGAAGAGGGTGTCACATCTGGAGGTACAAGCAGTTGTGAGCTCCCTGGTGTGAACACTGGGAACTGAGTGTGGGTCCCCTGGAATCCTCTGAAGAGCAGCAAGCGTTCTTAAGCACTGAGCTAGCTCTTCAGCCGGTAGTTTTTAAGAAGCGTGTGTGGAGGCCAGAAGTTGACGTTGGGTGTCTTCCTCAAATACTTTGCATTTACTGAGGCAATTTCTGATGAAGTAAGAGCTCGCCAGTTCCAGCTTGCCCCCGGGACAACTTGTCTCTGCCATCTGGGAACTGGGCTCACATGAGCTCTCAGGATCTGAGCTCCAGTCCTCAAGAGTGCATGGCAAACACTTACCTACTGATCCATTTCTCCAGCCCAGAGTCGTTGTATCTATTTTTTTTGTTTTTTGTTTTTTGTTTTTTGTTTTTTGAGACAGGGTTTCTCTGTGTAGCTTTGCGCCTTTCCTGGGACTCACTTGGTAGTCCAGGCTGGCCTCGAACTCACAGAGATCCGCCTGGCTCTGCCTCCCCAATGCTGGGATTAAAGGCGTGCACCACCACCGCCCGGCTCGTTGTATCTATTAGCAGTATTGTTAAACTCCCCCTCTCCCTCTACGTAACCCAGGCTGGACTTGAACTCCCAATGATCAATCCTCCTAGCTTAGCCTCCCAGGTGCTGGGATTATAGATACGTGCTACCACACCTGTAATTTCTAAATTAAACTCTGTCATAGTTTGGTCTTTATAGGAATGAAAACAGCACATGTCTGTGGGTTCAGGCATCCCTGGGGGTCGGGAGTGTTTGATACTGTTTGTAGGTTCAGGCATCCACTTCAGGACTGGGAAGGTTTGCCCTGTAGACTATTTGTTTAATTCTGTAAAAAGCAACGTTCCAAACTGGTTGTGCCTGTGGGGACAGAGGAAGCCCTGAGTGAGTGAAGTCCTGAGTAAATGTGTGTGTTGTCCACATAGGCACAGCCATGTCAAGGACCTGTGAGAGTCACAACGCCCTCCCTGGGTGAGGCGCAGAGGGATGGCAAAGCCTTTCTCAGGGAGCTGAGTGGGAGCATTGACAGTGTGCGCAGAAAATTCCACCATAGTGACTCTCCCAACCTCATATTTACAGCCTGAAGGCTGCTCAATACTTATACTGACAGTAATAAAACCAGCCTCCTGGATCCAGCTGTGTACCACAAACCCCGCCTCCTTGTTTATCTGGATGTCATGGCCCCACCTCCTTGACACATCTGTATGCAATAAGCCCACCTCTCTGTTCAACTCAGTGTAATAAACACCGTGAGCTTCCAGGGTGCTGTGATTTCTCCATCAGAGGGCCCAGGTCACCTGGTCCCAGCTTTCTGTCCATATGTGTCTGTCTGTCTGTCTTCATTCCCTCACCACTCCAGTCAGGTCTATCCCTGGGGCCATGCTGGACATCATGTGCCACCTTACAGTGATGGTTGCTGGTTGCTCAATTTCCTCATTGGTATTTGACATCAGACTTGGGATTTTGGCTGTTCAAATATGTGTGGTATTATCCTTGTTGTAATTTGTAATTCCCTAAGATATGATGTTGAACATTTTTTCATGTGCTTATTTGCCATTCATACAGCCTTTTTAAAAAATTATGGCCACGCCTTTAATTCAGGAGGCAGAGGCAAGTGGATCTCTGTGAGTTTGAGGCTAGCCTGGTCTACAAAGCGAGTTCCAGGACAGCCAGGGCTACACAAAAACAAAACAAAAAAAATCCAAAACAAACAAAAAAATTAAAAAATGAAATTACGTTTATTTATTCTTGTGGAGTAAGGAGAGTAGGTGTGTACCATGGTGTGTGTATGTGGAGGTCAGAGGTCAAATTTGGGAGTTGGTTCTCAGCTTTTACTATTATGGGTCCAGGAATCCAATTCAGGTTGCCAGGCTTGTCCGTTGGAACCTTTACATGCAGAGGCATCTCACCAGCTCCTAATCATCCAGTGTGGGGTGTGTGTGTGTGTGTGTGTATGTATGTGTGCATGCTTCCTTTGTGTGAGTCCTGGGGATTGAACTCATGTTGCCAGGCTTGCCCTACAAGCACCATACCCTCTGGGCCATCTCAGTGCTTCTAGTCATAAATATTTTTGATGTTTTATTGGGGTTCTGACACCCCAAGGAAGTGTCTGCCACTGAACAACACCTCTAGCCCCTGCTTGGAGGTTATGCCCACTTTTAGCTGGGTTGTGTGTTCTTACTGTTGAAAAAAAGCATTTTGCATTTAATATTTTGTTTTTTGGTTTTTGTTTTTTTTTTGGTTTTTCGAGACAGGGTTTCTCTGTGTAGCTTTGCGCCTTTCCTGGGACTCACTTGGTAGCCCAGGCTGGCCCAGGCTGGCCTCGAACTCACAGAGATCCTCCTGGCTCTGCCTCCCGAGTGCTGGGATTAAAGGCGTGCACCACCACCGCCCGGTGCATTTAATATTTTAATCATTGCTTCTAACTTATTCAACAGTATAGAGCAGTGGTTCTCAGCCTTCCTAACGCTGTGACCCTTAATATAGCTCCTCATGTTGTGGTGACCCCCAACCGTAAAATTATTTTCATTGCTACTTTATAACGGTAATTTTGCTACTGTTATGAATTGTAACATCTGATATGCAGTGTATCTGATATGGGGTCCCAGTGAGAGGGTCACAGAACTCCCAAAGGGGTTGCGACCCTCAGGTTGAGAAGCACTGCTCTCGAAGTTCTAACTCTTGCACCTTTGCTCTGTCCTGTCCTGTTCTGTTTGGTTTTGAGACCGGCTCTCACCATGTAGCCTAGACTGGCCTAGAACTGTTAGCCCTGTCACCTCGGCCTCCTGAGTGCTTCTTGGATTATACCTGCATCACCATGCCCATCTGTTTTTATTTTTAAGGACTTATTTTTTAATTAAATGTATGTATGCATGTGTAGGGGTGGGGAGCGTGCGCATGCGTGCAGGTGCCAGTGGAGGTCAGAGACATCTGATCCGCTGGAGCTGGAGTTAGCAGGCAGTTGTGGGCCACAGGGGTGCTAGGGACGAGCCTCGGCTCTTCTGTAAGAGCAGTACTCCTTCCAGCTCCGGCATCAGCTTCTGATGTGGCCGCACAGCATGTCACCTGCCCCTTCTAGGAAGGTCATGTGACCTCTCCCTTCTGCTGATTCCTCTATATATAGAAACGGCCCTCGCTGGGAAGTTCCCAAAAGTGGAAAAGGGAAGGAGCTGAGAGGCCGGGCCATGCTCTGGGGTTCCTCAAGCAGTGGTCGGAGGAACAGCAGGCCTGGCCTCCCATTGACAGACGTTTGCAAATATTTTCTCCCGTTCTGCGGGTTCTCTTGCCACAGTCTTGATAGTGTTGCTCAGGTTTTTTGGTTCTGACAAAGTTCAATTGTCTTTCTGCTGTCGTTGTCACAAGTGAGGCAGTGAGTGTGGAGTAATGGGAGGCACAGACTGTGGCGTGACACCAGCTCTTCCTGTCCAGAGAGAGACAGGGCAGCGGAGGTGGAGCCCAGGGGACGGCCATGAACTCCCAGGTGAGGACACTGGACTTGATCCTCAACACCTGTCTGAGCAATGTGGGGCCCTCCAAAGGCTGCCTGGGGAGGGTAACAGGTTGGCCGAGGTCTGGAGAAGCAGTAACCTTCTCCAAGACTTATTTCAGGGCCCAAGAGGGTCAATAGCAGCATTGCAGCAAGCTAGCAAAGGTCCCTGCTGCCTGTCTGGAACCTCTCATCCAAGCCACTGAATACTCTGTTAGCTGAGACAGCCTACCTCCTCAGTAACACCCGTCAGTCTGCTCTGGCCTTTGGCCGCTTCCTGCCCCACTCAGCTTCTGAGAGCCCCTGGCAGAGTGTGTGGTCGGGGCTTGACAACCCGCTCCCACCCCCACCCCCCTCTGGTTTATTGCCTTTGTTAGGCACCATCTGCCAGCAGCCAGGTCTTCCTGGAGGCAGGGAAAGTCAGGGAAAGCCCCAGGGCTCAGCCCAGCTCAGATCAAATTAGGCCACTTATGGCAGCTGTGGGCAACCAGGGGTGGCTGCAGGATCCTTTGGGGCTCTCTGGGGCTGGTTCCTTTGTCTCTATAAGGGAATAGTGGTCTTACGGTCCCCATGGACCTGTGCCGCTATCGGCCTGCGGCAAATGCCCAGGGGCAGGCAGCACCTGGGATCCTGGCTGCTTTGCCTCTTCTTGGCAGCTCAGGGTCGTGTTGAACATGTGTATGTGTGGTTTCCAATTTGTTTGGAGATGCCCAGCTAGGTACCACTTGGTTTTGGCTGGACCCTCCTCCTACACATCTCCTCTTTACCAAGTCCTATTCTGAGGTCCCCCCACTGTTGCCTGGAGCCTAGGAGGTTGACACTGGGGATGTCATGGTGGGCGTCTTTATTTATTTGGGGTCTTAGGTAGCCCGCAGAGAAGTGGACAGCTGTCTCCTCGGCAGTGTGGCACTTAACCTTGGAGTTAGAACAGAGAACCGTCTGTTTGTGTTTCCAGGAACAAGAGGGGACAGCTGGCTCGCAGATAGCAGGCTAGGTCAGCTGAGGGTTGCCTTGGCGGCTGCCTTTAAGCAAACAGCGGGGCCAGGAGATTGGGCGGAAGAAGGATGGAGAAGTGCCTGGTGGGACCGAGGACGATCTAAGAGCTACTTTCTAGCTGAGAGAGGCAGGGTGAGGGAGGCTACTCCGGGACGGAGGACCACCCACCCAGGAGCTGAGAATCAGGCCTGGCAGGTAAGGAGAGGGTTTCCTTTCGGGGGTTCTGTCTCCTGGTGAGTTTTGTCTAGCTCCTTCAATAATCAGTACCCAGGTGGGAACTAAAATCAGATTTCCTTTGCAGAAATTGTGTTGGCCTGGGGCTTTCCAGGCCCCATAACTCACATAATGGAAGCAGGTTGTATTTCCGGATGGAGAGCTCCGGGTGGGTGTGATGGCTCATGCTTCAGTCCCAGCACTCAGGAAGCGCAAGCAGGGGAGTTGTAGAGTTCCAGGCTCACATAGATTACAGGGTGAAACTTGAGACAGAGTGAGAGAGAGAGAGAAATACAGAGAGAGAGAGAGAGAGAGAGAGAGAGAGAGAGAGAGAGAGAGAAAGAGAAAGAGACACACACACAGAGAGAACAGAGACAGAGAGAATAAGAGATGACAGAGAGAGACAGATAGAGAGACAGAGACAGAGACAGAGACAGAGAAAGAACAGAGACAGAATGAGAGATGACAGAGAGACACAGAGAGAGAACAGAGACAGAGAGAATGAGAGAGAGATGACAGAGACAACAGAGACATAGAGAGACAGAGACACACAGGGAGAGAGAAGGAGAGACAGAGACACACAGAGACACAGACCGACACACAGAAACATGGACAGATACAGACATGGACAGACACACCAAGAGAGACATACACACCCATATAGAGAACCATACACACCCACAGAAACACACACACACAGACCTACACACACATATACACAGACCCACAGAAACCCAGACAGATCCAGACACACACATACACAGAGACAGGGACACACACACATAGAGACAAGACACACACAGAGAAACACACACACAGAGAGAAAGATACACTCACACACAGAGACACCCCCCCCACAGACACCCACAGAGATACACATGGACACATAGAGGCATACAGACACACATACAGAGATACACAGATATGCAGAGACACACAGACGTACACACCACAGAGAGACACAGACACGCCACACAAACAGTAACACAGACACACATGCATACAGACACATGTACACAGAGACACAGACACACACGCTCACAGATACACAGTGAAACGGGCACCCACACCCACAGAGACACATCCACAAGGATACACACAGATACACACACAAACCTCCCACAGAGACCCAGACAGACACAGAGACACAGGCACAAATAGAGACACAAGCACACACACACACAGAAAACACACAGAGAAGACATACACACACACACACAGAAAACACACAGAGAAGACATACACACACACACACAGAAGACACACACAGACACACACACACACAGACAGATACTCACGTGCACAGAGACACAGACATACACACAGACACACACACGGACAGACACACACATGGACAGACACACACACAGACAGACACGTACACAGACACACACACACAGAGACACACACAGACAAACACACACAGATACACACATGGACAGACAGATACACACATGCACAGAGACACAGACACACGGACAGACACACACACAGACAGACAGACACACACACACACACACACACACACACACACAGCATCAACACACTTCAGTGCATGACTCAAGCCAGTCTTTGGAGCCCCTGGGAGGACCTAGCATTTTCTGGGCAGACGCTTGCTCTCCCTGACAACGTGATGTTATTCCCATCACTGCTGAGCCAGATTCTACTTCCATTTCCACATGTATGCGCTCTACTTTTTGACAGTCTGGTTAAGTAATGTTTTTATTTTGTTTACTGAGTTGTTTTTTAATTACATTTGTTCACTCAGTGTGTAATCATGTGCATGGTCATGCCACGGCACATGTGTAAGTCAGAGGACAACTTTCAGAATCTCCCTGCATCATGTGAATCCCAGGGATTGAACCCAGGCTATCAGGCTTGGCAGCAAGAACCCTAACTCACTGGCTCATCATGTAGGCTCTCTCTGTGTGTGTGTGTGTGTGTGTGTGTGTGTGTGTGTGTGTGTACACAGGTCTATTTGTTCTTTTATCGTGAGAGAAAATATAGGACGCTGGGATCCAAGAGCATGTCACTGCACCTGACTAAAACAGTGGCTTAAATGCACAGACAGAATAATTGAGGGAAAATAGTTGTGTTCATTTACAGTGATCAGAGTGGGTTTGAAACCGGGAACAACTACCTGTGTTATAGTGTTCCATGAGTTGTTTTGCTCGTCCACGAGGGAAACAGCTTTGCAGTGGGGTCAAACCACTGGTGTAGTGTGTGTGTGTGTGTGTGTGTGTGTGTGTCCCCAAATGGGTATGTGCACATGTATGTTATGTGCGTTCGTGCCTGCAGAGCCCAGAATTCCTTGTCCAGTGCCTTCCTTGTTTTGCCTTATTTTTTAAGGCAGGTATAGGCTGGCTAGCCAGTGTGCCCGGGGGGTCTGCCTGTCTGGTCCGCTCTCACAGCACAGCGGCTATAGATTGGTGTGCCGCTCAATGCCACACCCTGCCATTGTTTGTTTTCTGAGACAGGGTTTCTCTGTGTAGCTTTGGTGCCTGTCCTGGAACTCACTCTGTAGACCAGGCTGGCCCCGAACTCACAGAGATCCACCTGGCTCTGCTTCCTGAGTGCTGGGATTAAAGACGTGCACCACACCAGGCTGTTCATACTCTGCTTTTTATGTGGATGCTGGGGATGTGAATTCAGGGCCTGATGCCCACTTACAGACAGCCTTCCCCAACCCCCACTGCCGTAATTTAAAGTAGAGAGGAGTGAGTGCATTCTGAGATATCTCCAGTCCTATACTGTTGGGAAAATATCTGAGCTCATGATTAAGACACCACAAATGTGACTGTGATGTGCCGGCTATATCCGTGTGAGAGGAAATGGAACATTCAGTTGTAGATTAATGAAAAAGCTTTTTTTTTTTTTTTCTCCCCCCCCCCCCAATTGAAGTTCACAGATCCCTTCCTTAACCCCCAGGGAGTGCAGTGACCAAAATGGGGTGTTTCATGCTCCCTCCCTTCCCACCTTTCCTCACTTCTCTCCCCTCTCTGACCTTTTTATTTATTTATTTATTTTTTATTTTTTATTTTATTTTATTTTTTTTTTTTTGGTTTTTCGAGACAGGGTTTCTCTGTGTAGCTTTGCGCCTTTTCCTGAAACTCACTTGGTAGCCCAAGCTGGCCTCGAACTCACAGAGATCCGCCTGGCTCTGCCTCCCGAGTGCTGGGATTAAAGGCGTGCGCCACCACCGCCCGGCTATTTTTTTTTTTTAAGAGACAATGCTACTGTGTAGCCCAGGTTGGCTCATCATCTTCCTACTCCCAAGTGCACACTACCACACACAGCATGGAATCTTGTGTGTGTGTAAACCTTGACCTCTTTGTTCCAGAAGTTGGAGCCCTTTCTTGGTCCTTAGTCTTCCAGGAAATCCAGGGCTGGGACGCTGTAGAATACCTTAGTCATTAGTGCACATAGTCAAATGGACCCATGGTGCCTACTGTCCCCACCCCCATGACAAGATTGAGTCTGTTATCCTAGTGTGTTGTGGGTTGAACTGTGTCCCTCAAAAGGATATATTGATGTCCCACCTCTCAGTGCCTCTCAATGTGGCTTTTACTCGGAAATAGGGTCATCCCAGTTGTAATTATTAGATTGAGATCCTTCTGGAGTGAGATATTGTCTGATTCCAACATACTTGTAATCCCAGTACTCAGGAGGTAGAGGGAGGAGCAATGCAAGTTCTAGGCTAGTCTAGGCTATATAGTAAGTTCTGGGCTAGCCTGAGCTATGTACTAGCAAGCTCCTGCCAAAACAAAGAGACCATGGGCTGGGAATATAGCTTAAAGGGTCCTGGGTTCAGTCCCCAGTACAAAAGAAAAAGGGAAAAGTCAGAGCCCAGTGGCAGCACCGTGTTCTAGGATCAGCACTGGGATCGAGAGCAGGGGAAGGTGGGGAGGGGGAACAGGGAGAGAGGAGAAAGAGGACATCTGTGTAAAGACAGGCAGGCAGACAGACAGACAGACAGACAGGAGCCCCTTGCTGTGCAGACAGAACTGGGAGGGTTGCAGCTTCAGCCTTGGGAAGGCTGAGGAACCAGCAGATACCAGTGTTAAAACAGGCAAGGGACCCCTTCTGCCCCGAGGCTGCAGACGGCCCTCAGCCCTGCCCATCCCCTGCTTTCAGACTTGCTCTAGCAACTTTGTGGCAGCACCCCTAGGACACAGCTTTGACCTGGTGCCAGCGGGAACAAGTGCTACTTTGGGGCTGGAAGGTGGCCTGCGCTGGCCTGTGCTGGCCTGTGCTGGCCTGCACGGATTCCTTCCTCTGTCTTCACGGTGATTGTTGCCCAAGGAGTGTGGTTACCCCATGATTGCCAGGATCTGAGTGTTCCCATCTACCCTATGTCAGGCTTTTTAGAAATGACAAGATCAAGCTGTGCCTCTGGGGACGCGTGGGCAGAGCCTGTGGCTCGAAAGGTTGGGGGGAGAAGGAAGATATTTTGCATCTCATTTCGGATGGAAGCTTTTGCCCTGGGAAGATGAAAAGCGTTTGTTTCCAGTTAGACAGAGAGGCAGGCAGTGACTTGAGGGTCACTGGCCTGGGCATCCCAGCCCCTTAAAGGATCCAAGGATTAAATAAAAGAAGACGCCCTTCTATTAAGGTGTCTTGTGAGTATGCGTGGGAGGCCTGCTGGATTAGGGAGGGGAGGAGAGTTGCTAACCCCCAGAAACTGAGCAGCTGCCAGGCCTGATGAACAGTCAGTACCCAGTGAGTCTGTTGGGCTGATGGTGCAGTGGGACCACATGTGTTGTGGAATATTATTTTAAGATGTGTTACATTTGTTTAATGATGCAAAGATGTGTTGCATTCTTTTACGGTGCATTTGTTTAATTATGTGAAGCTGAGTTACTGTGCCTGTCTAAAACACCTGATTGGTCTAGTAAAGAGCTGACTGGCCAATAGCTAGGCAGGAGAGGGATAGGCGGGGCTGGCAGGCAGAGAGAATAAATAGGAGAAATCTGGGAAGAGAGCAGATGTAGAAGTGAGAGGAGGAAGAGGAGGAGGAGGAGGAGGAGGAGGAGGAGGAGGAGGAGGAGGACTCCTCCAGGGGCCAGCCGCCCAGCTACACAGCAAGCCACGGAGTAAGAAGTAAAGAAAGGGATACAGAAATAGAGAAAGGTAAAAGTCCAGAGGTAAAAGGTAGAGGGGATAAATTAAGAAAAGCTGGCTAGAAATAAACCAAGCTAAGGCTGGGCATTCTTAGTAAGAATAAGACTCCATGTGATTTATTTGGGAGCCTGGTGGCGGGCCCCCAAAAGAGCAAAGAGTTAAAAAAAAAAAACCAACTACACACACGCTGTTCTGTTTTGCTTGTGTGAAAGGATAGTGGTGGACCCTCAGCTTTGTGACTAAGTAGGGGTGGGTGTGTCAGGGCACAGGTGTGGGAGCCCTGCCACAGCTGTGGGGTGCAGGAAGCGTGTCTGGAAGAAACTGAGCAGGGTCCTCGGGGACAGGGCACTCTCGTCTGTTTACTTACCTTAAGGCTTCCTCCGAAGGTGACTGGAGAACTGGGTCACTCTCCTGGGAAACCTGTGTCAAGTCTAGGACGACCCCTGCTGTCTTCTCTTCTACATGCCTGTCCTCCTCCTCCTCTCCTCATATCTGTGCTTAAATATATTAAAATCTTGAAAGCCAAAAAAAATTTTTTGAGACAGTGTCTTACTGTGTAGCATTGGCTGGCCTGGAACTCACTGTGTAAACCAGGCTGTCCATAAATCCATGAAAATCTACCTGCCTCTGCCTCCCAGGTGCTGCATTAAAGGTGTGTATTATCACATCTGGCCATAAAATTTTTTTTTAAAAATCTTATTTATTGTATGTGTGATGGGGCACACATCTGAAAGCATCTATGTGGAGGTCATAGGGTAACTTGAAGGAATCCGTTTTCTCTTCCTCCATGTGGGGTTGGGGATCAAAAACTGGTCCTCAGGTTTGGCTGCAAGCATCTTTACCCACTGAGCCATTTACTAGCCCATTAAGATCTTTTGTTTTTATTTTTACTTTTTTTTAAAGCTAGGTGTAGTGCTCATGCCTGTAACCCAGTACTTGGGAGACTGAGTGTGGAGGATTGCCATGAGTTGGAGGCCAGCTCGTGTTGTAGCCTGAGCTACAGAGAGAGACCTTGTCTCAAAGAAAGGGGGGCAGGGGCGCAAAATAAATCAATAGCAAATGTCCTCTTTATAAACTCCAACTTTTCTTCATTAGACTGAAAAAAGTTGATTAACAATTCCAGATGGCACCCGCCCCTTTAACAATGCGTGTTCCGTGTTGCCTCACGCATCCCTCCGCCTGCTGATCGGCTCCTCTTCTGCAGCTCACCTTTTCTGGGTCATCTGTCATTTTTGACATTAACTGACCTTGTACCTGGATGCATCATTGATCATTCCTCAAGCGTCAAGGTCCTTTCTGGGTTTCTAGTTGGTGTGAACCACCTTGTCACGTGACCAGAGGCGAGCCAGGAGAGATCCAGCCAGAGCCGGGTCTAGGCTTGGCTGGGGCACTGGATGGATAGGAGGGCGGTGGCTGGCCAGGCCTTGCTTTCTGGGCTGGCCTGTATTGGTTCTTTGAAGGTGTGCCAAACAGTCAGCATGTTCAGGTACTGTGCCAGTTCAGGGACACTGAGGACATCTCCAGAGTTGTCTTCACAGGGACAGCAGAAACGAAGAACCTGGAGAATACAGAGAGCAAGGTGGGGTCAGTCCAGATGTTGGACTCCAGAGAAGGTGGGGCTGGGATCTGTAGGAAGACAAGAAGAAGAAAGTGTCCCGGGTAAAGGCCGGTGAGATGGGTCAGGGGGTAAAGTCAAATAGTGCACAAGCCAGGCAGCTTTCACACACACGCACACGCACACACACACAGAGTCAGAGAGAGAGAGACAGAGAGACAGAGACAGAGAGAGACACAGACACACAGAGAGAGACACAGACACACACAGAGAGAAATAATAGTAACTAAACATTTTTAAACACGGGCCCGGGGAGATGACTCAGTGGTTAAACACTTGCTGTACAAGTATGTATGGACCTGAATTCAGATCCCAGAACCCATGTAAATGCTCCGTGGGCACGGAGGCCCCTGTAGTTCTAGCCTCAGAGAGTTACAGGTGGAGTTGATGGAGATGGGTGAGCCCCGAGCAAGTTGGCTAGGGAGAGCTACCTCATTGAATGAGGTAGAAGAACACTAGAGGATGACCCCTGACCCCGGCCTTGGGCTTCCCCATGCACGTACTGTCCCATACCCGCCATTCACACAGACCCACACATGCACACTCCACACACAGAGTGGGGACAAAAAAGGGGGCTGGCGAGATGGCTTCGTGGGTAAAGGTGCTGGTCGCCAAGCCTGACGATCTGAGTTCAGACACACAAAGTGGAGGCAGAGAGTGACGACCACGAGTGGTCCTCTGCAAGCATGCTGCACACGCATGTGCCCACATAGACATGCACACATACACTATACATACATGAACATGTATTTAAAAGTCAGCCTGTGGTGGCACACGCCCTTAATCCCAGCACTCAGGAGGCAGAGACAGGTGGATCTTTGAGTTTGAGGCCAGCCTGGACTATATAGTGAGTTCCAGGACAGCCAGGTCTACACAGAGAAACCCTGTCTCAAAAAAAAAAAATGTCCTAGATGAAAGGATGTGGGGGACAAGGCCTAGCACCTGTGTCTGAATTCTAAGTGCCCAAAATCTGATTTTTTTAAAGGAATGTGGTAATAGGTAAAACTCCAGGAGTATTCTGGCCTAGATCATGGACACTTTTGAATGCAGCTTGGGTTTTTTTACCCTGTGGTGGTGTGGAGCCATGGATGTTTTTAAAGCACATTCTGATCCATGCTACTAGGGAAGATCTCTCTGATTCCACAGGAAGGGTTTGAGTGTGAGCCCCAGGAGGCCTGACGTCTGGTTAGGAAGCATTGCTACAGCATTGGCAAGAGGAGCTGGAGGAAGAGGGGAGCTTACCAAAGCGGGCAGATCTGGCAGGAGGCATATGACACGGCAAAGTTTAGGAATGTGTGTCAGACCCCGGCTTCCCTGGGCCTGCTCTATCATCTCGAATCCTCACGTCATTCTAAGACGCTTCTGAGTGAGCCACGCTCTTGGGTCCGGACGGGCCTTGGAGGCCTCCAAGCCTCCTGTCTGAATCTTCCTTCCTCCCAGCGCAGCCTGACAGGTGGGGATGTTGATGTCTGGGCTCACCTCATCTTGTAGCTATCATCCTGTTTCCCGTATCATAGTAACAGAGCAGATGTCAGGGCCCGTTGCTAAGGACTCCTGGAATATTAATGCCTGGGTGTAGAGTGAAGGGCTTTCACACAGTGTCCAAGGCCTCAGCAAGTACTAGTGCAGTGGCGAGCATTCATTTCTTCGTCCCAGCTTTTCTTCCCTCCCTGAGACGCCCCTTCCCTCCTCCCCTCCTCTGTCACCCTCAGCCTATGCACAGATGCCTATCTTGGGAGTAACAGACTTGACAACAGCAAACGTGCACCCACTCTCCCTCCCACACCAGGGCAGACATGACTAATGGATCACAGCATTCTCCCTATGGGGACTAGTGGATGGGGACCACAACTCCTTTGCCACACAGCTCTCTGGGTACTGGCTCAGATTTTGCACTCAGGATGAGGCGTCTTTCCCAGTCTCTTAAAAGCAACCTCCTCTGTCTCTAGCCCTCCTACCCCTGCTCCTTAGGGCTTGTCCTCTGTTATGTGATCAGGGAGGGACCTTTGTCTCACATTTACTTCCTCCACCTAGACTTTTGATTTTTCCACAAGTGGAAAATCAAACCTGACCTGGTTAAGGGGTTTGATTGGCGGTTAAGGTCAAGGTAAAAGGTTTTATTTGTCAAATACTATTTGTATGTGTTACATGTTGCTACATTAATGTGCAGAACAATCATCCCTAGTCTGGGTGGTTCAACACAGCCATTTACAACGTACCCTGAACCTGTCAGCCGGGTGGTTCTGCCACCCATGGCTGGGCCATGTGTTTCATTTAAGTGTCATGATTAAGTGACTCAGACTTCTCTCTTTAAGTGGCTGATAGGAGGCAGGGCCTGAACTGGCTGGTTGCTTTTAATTGCCTTTTGTGTTTGGGCGCCATCTCCAGACAGGGTTTGCGCTCTAGTTCCCACCTGCTTGCCTTTCGCATTCCCTGCATAGATATCCTTTCTTCTCACATGAAGATGGCATGGCTGGACTTGGGATGTGTTTCTCTGTGGGGGAGGGGGTGTCTCTCACTTGTGATGGCATCGAGGCAGACCCTGGCCATGCAGATCATCTCATCTTAGGCTCAGGGTCTATCCTCCAAGAGCAGGTTGATTTGCCCTCCAGGTATAGGATGTGTCAGGGACAGCTGTGGGTGGGTGGTTTCCACCCTGGCATAGCTATGGTGAGTTAGGAGGTTGGGGATCAGGCAGCAGTGTTTCTGGGGTCATAGGAACCCCTGGGACCCATGGTAGGAAGGACTCTGTAGAAGGGCGTCCCCTCTTCTCCCTTCTGCATGAGCTCTCTTGGCTTGCCTGCCTGTTTTTATGGCACTGGGGTAAAACCAGGGCCTCATTGTTCACTCTACCACGGCGTCCTAGCCCTCACTCCTTTTTATAGACGACCCTGCTGGCTAGCTGTTACGGTACCTGCCAAGGCCCATCAACCCAGATGCTAAAGCCAGCACCGGTCCTTCCAACTCTAAACCTAAGGAGCGAGAAGCCTTCTTTAAAGTGGATGCAAAGATTTTGCAAAGAGGAGACTGTGGGGGAGTCATATACTCTTGAACCCAGTTAATTGAAGATCTATAGGTAGGCCCTTCAGAAAACGCAACGTTGACATTAGGCTGACAGGACCCTGCTGCTTCCAACAGATGTTTCCTGATGGCCAATTCTAGACACTAGAGAGAGCAGGCAAGAGGCCCGCAGCTCACAGCTTTGAGTGGCTGTGAGCGCTACTGTAACAAAGCTGACTCAAAATGAGTTTCCAAAAACTGCTCGCTCCACATCTCTTTGGAGAATTTATCCCAAGGAACTTATCAGAGATGGCCACTAAGAAGATGTACCTCTCAGGATATGCACTTTTGTGTTGAGTATGTAGAGAAAATTTGAAAGTCACCAGTGTGTCCCAGATGATGAACCATGTCTAGAATACTCTGATGTCATAAAATTATAGTGTCAAGGAATTTTGGAAAGCACGGGGTATAGTAGTAACCTGAATAAACAAGGTAGGCAATAAGAACTCGATTTAACTTAGAATCGTGTAAACCCCTGGGCAAACTAAGACGGTCCTTTCTCTGTTAAGATGTTGAGTATCAACACGGGGGAGGAGAGATGAGTGAGTTTGTAGTGCTGCTGCTTTTGGGTGTGTTGAGGGGAGGGAGTATGTCATGTGTAGCACACACATGTGATGGTCTGAGGACAGGTTATTAGAGATGGTTCTCTCCATCATGTGGATCCTGGGTATCAAACTCAGGTTGTCAGGCTTGGAGGCAAATGCCTCTGCCCACTGAAACAACTCACAGGCTCTTGCTTTTTCTTTTTTTTTTTTTTTTTTTTTTTTTTTTTTTTTTTTTTTTTTTTTTTTTTTTTTGGTTTTTCGAGACAGGGTTTCTCTGTGTAGCTTTGCGCCTTTCCTGGAACTCACTTGGTAGTCCAGGCTGGCCTCGAACTCACAGAGATCCGCCTGGCTCTGCCTCCCGAGTGCTGGGATTAAAGGCGTGCGCCACCACCGCCCGGCTCTTGCTTTTTCTTTATCATATAACATCCCATGGAGTCCAGGGCACGAAGTTCTCCATGGAGACGTGGCCAGTGAGCACCTGAGCTGACCAGCTTTTGACTTTGGAGAGAACCCGATCTCCCAGGAACCAAGTGTTTGCTTTTACAGATCTTGCTCAGAGAGTTGCCAGGGGCTCAGGAAAGTCCGTCCCCTAGGAATTCTCTCAAGAAGCTGGCGTAAGCCACTCCTGTCCCCACCTGCCCTCAGCACCCCGTCGCCTGCGCTGAAGAGCCCTGAGTGTGTTTACCGGATGCAGCCTCTGCCCAGCTTGTCTCACCCAGCACTGGATGAGAGACACAAGGAGGCAGCTGCTTCCCGGTAAGGGCCCTTGGGTGCCTCAGCCCCTCCAGGGCAATCAGCTGAGCTGTCAGAACCACCCACTGCCACGTGGCAGCCAACCCATGGGGAATCTTGAGAAACAAAGATTCCCATGAACCAACCAGCCACAGAGCCTGTCTACAGCCTGTCCTGTCGGCTCTCGGCACATCTGGTTTTTTGGCTAAGTGTCTTATTTAGGAAGAGCCATCTCTCCCTGAAACACGGCTCAGCTTAGCAGATAATCGCTGCAATGGACCCTGTGCCAGGCAACAAGGGATAGAGAGGAGAGGACATGGGGCCCCAGGAGCCGCAGTGTAGGGCGAGAGGGGATAGATGTCACTGTGGTCAGGCAAGGACCCCTGAGCCAGTCTCCAGGGTTGAGACCCCACCCCCAGCAGCAGCAGTCTTGACTTAGGTCCATTGGATATGCACAGCCGTTGTGCACATTACACACTCACACACGCCTCTCCTCTAGGCTCTTGCCTGTCACAGCCAAGATGACTTTAGAAGCCGTGTGCTGTCTCTCCATGGGTAATAGAGGAAGTGACCAGAGCCCCACACAGCCGTCTTTCTGTCCGTCTGCCTCTGTTCCCCTCCAGGCTCGATCTACCCTTCTTCCTGAATAGGCAGGCTCACCCCCCCACTCCCTCACCTTCTATGAACACTTGTTTTGTTCCCTCCTAAGTTATTAACAAACAGGCAGGACACGCATTTAACACACAAAGTACTGTTGATGGAAGCTGTGGGGCCCCAATTCTGTGTGTGCATGTGTGTATGCGTGTGTGTGCGTGCGCGCGTGTGTGTGCATATGTGTGTGCATGCATGCATGCGTGCGTGTGCATGTACGTGCATGCATGCGTGTGTGTGTGTGTGTGTGTGTGTGTGTGTGTGTGTGTGTTGCTAGGCACTGAATCATGGGCTTTGAGTGTGCACACTAGGCAGGCTCACTATACTGAGCTACACCACTAGCCCTTGGTTTTTTTGAGACAGGGCCTTTCTAATGTGTCCCAGGCTGGCCTTAAACTCCTAAGAATGTGTGGGCTGTAGTCTTCCCTGAGGCCCTCGGTGAGGAGCAGGGCAGGCATGTTGGGTGGTGTGTATACAGTTTGGTAGAGAAGTGCTTAGGTGGAGGGGGAGTGGGGGGGCATGGGGAGGCTCTAATTGGCTGCCAAGTCAGGGAGCTGGCAGCTAGCTCAGACCAAAGAGGTTTGGCATACCCAAGCTGGCTCTGTGGCAGGTTCCTAAAATGGGCCTCCTCGAGTTGCCCTTCCTGCCTCCCGTCTGTCCCGAGGCCGCTCTGTGTGAAGGATGGGCAGCTGTGATTTCGGAGGTGCCAGCCGCAGCCTAGGGTGGGAACAGCAGTCTCTGCGATCTTGTCTCCGACCTTCATTTGAGCCACCTCTGTGAACACGCTCAGCTGTGGACTTGCCATCCGAGTGCCCCTGCCCAGCCAGGGCTGTGACCCCACGCTCTGGAAGTAACATCGCCCTGTCTCTCTTGATCTCCCCGTAGATGTGGGTGTAGGATTGTCTGTCTTACAGTGGGCCCCGCCTCTCCATCCTGTGGACTGGGCTGGCGCAGGGGTTCAGTCTAGATCGGAGCGGCCCCTAGCCTCCCTCCCTGGACCTGCCAGCAGCCCTGTCATACACCCTGCGTGCATCTCAGCAGTGCGAATCGGGTACAGGGCAGTCCTGTCGGCAGGCCATCCATCCCTCAGGTACCAGTGGGGGAAACAGAGGCGCCAGGAAGATCGCTGACTTGTCCTGCACCCTTAGGAAATGTGCATGAATACCCATTTTTGTTTGATTGATTTTGTCTTTACTTTCTTCTATGGACCTTTTCTCCCAATCTTGGAGGCATGGGGAGCAGGGCCACTTGAGGGCTGGCACACCAGCACACGTAACTGTGTGGTCCTTTGATGGCCTCTTGACCCTCTCTTCTCTAACAGAGTAATGGTTTAGATTAGGAAGGACAGAACAGGATGCCCCATGGGTGCCACAGACCGTATAGACTTACAGTGGGTCAGAGGACAGGTGCACGTCAGTCTAAGGATTCCCTGGTTTGTGTCCTACAAAACCATGGCACTAGGAAGTGACCTGAAGGCAGTATATTCGCTCCCTAGCGATGTTTTGATGTTTGGGGGACTGGGCTGGTTTGAAGCTATGAGGAGCAACCCCACCTTCTCCCTGCTTCCTTTCATTCTCTGCCATCACGGAGGTAAGGAGTTCAATACCAGGTCCTTCCCCGTTTCCCCTGCCTGTCCTCTCTGCTCATCCTGTCACGGGCTTCAGTTTAGAAGCTTCTGCAGAACATAAGGTCTTCCCAGTGCAGAAGTCCCAAAGTTCCCTGGCTTGCTCCTGTCTTCCAGGGTCACGCTGATTGCTCCTCTACTTCTGTGGCATGGCCAGCAGAGCTCAGGGGCCACCTTCCTTCTGTGTCTAGTCACAGAGGAACTGGGCTGTCAGACTCGGGGGTTGCTGCCCTGGACACATTGGTCTGGGTATAGTGCCCCCTGCAGGTTGGGGGCAGAGCTGAGCAGCCTGTGTAGAACCTGTCTACTGGGATCATAGCCCTTCCATTTCCTGACACTCCTAGAATGTTAGAAAGGAAAGAAAAACAAAACAAAACAAAACAACAAAAAAAAAAACCAAACAAAAAAAAAAAACCCAACCAAACACACACACACACACACAAACCCCATATGAGTCGTGTGTTTTAAATATTTACTTTGAGTAGAGTAACGTATTTCACACTCCCGTAGCAGTGTGACCATGCCATTCACAAGCTAACAGAAACTGAAGCAAAAATAACAACCCCATGGTGCCCTAGAGGCTGGGAATGGGGCACAGGTTGAAGTTTTCTAATGGACACAGCATTCTTATTTTTCCATTTGATTGATTCATTTGGGGGAACAGCACATGTGTGGAGGTCAGAGGACAGCCTGGAGGCGTTAGTTCTCTCCTTCCACCATGTGGGTCCTGGGGATCAAACTCAGCCCATCAGGCTGGGGGAGTGCCGCTTTATGCATTGAGCCCTCTCTGCGCCTCCTTGTTCTTCTGGACTCTATTAGCTCCGTTTGGGAGAAGGTCCAGAGGTGCCTGGCTTGCCCATGGAGCCTCTGTGCCTGGCTGGTTGGGGGTTCTTTGCTGAAGTGAGGACCAAGGTGGAATGTCAAGGCCACCTGTGGGATAACAGTGCACCGCCAGGTAGCTCTAGCCCACACGCTGCCCCCTGGTGGTCATCACGGACATGGGCCACCTTGGTCTGGAAGAGCTATTCTTTAAGCATGGTACAGATATCCCTGAGGGTCCCCAACACTTCACAGAGATCCCTAAGATCAAAACTATTTTCCTCAACATATGATCTTTGGCCTCTTTCACACACACAGAAAAAACAGGAAGTACTCAGATGTGGCTTCAGAAGCCGGGCTGGAACTGGTTTTTAAGCAGGTGCCATCTGTTGAGCTTGAGTAGAGAGAAGCACACACCGTCATCTGGGAAAGAAAGCTATTAGAATACTCCTCCGCCTTCCATCCATCCTCCACAGCCGTGAGAGCCTGGATGCCTCCCATGTGCTTCACCGGAACTACGTCTCAGAAGGTTGAAGGAAAAGTCAGCTGTCTTCAGTTAAACCCCAAATCCAAGTGAACCGTAGAAATATAAAAACAATCTGTTTTCTCATGAGCTGCCTTTGTTTTGAAAACATGTGTTTTTCTCATAAAAGGCATAAATTACGTGAATACCTAATAGGGATAATATCTTTAATGGAAGTTTTTAGATTTTTCAGTAAAATATCAATAGATATAGCTCATATGTTTTGGAATGTTCAAAAGTTGAATTTATTTTTCATTGTGTGTGTAAGATGATGTGTACCATGGCACATGTGTGGAGTCCGAGGGCAGCTCTGTGGGGTGGGTTCTCTTCATCCACCTTTACGTGGCTCCTGGGTCCTCAGGTCACCAGGCTCGCACGGCAAGTGCTGTACTTAAGAACCATCTCACCAGCCCCAAAAGATTTTTTATAACATCTCATGAGTTGGAATCCACATATTGTAATCCTCACCCCTGTCTAATTCCAGAATGTTTTCATCACCCCACAAAGAAACCCCAAAGCCATTAGCTGTCACTGTCCTTTGTGCCAACGAATGACCATGAATCTACCTCTATAAATTTGCCTTTTCTGGACACCTCCATAAAGAACATTATACAGTTTGTGAGCTCTTGTGCAAGCCTGGCTTTTTCGCTTGATGATCTCAAGGTTCAACCGTGTTAGAGCAGGCCTGAGAACTTTCTTAGAGCAAACTCACATTCCTTTGTACGACTAGAGCACACATTATACCTTTATCAGTTGATGAAGGATATTTTAATTGTCCCTGCTTTCGGGGCTATTAGGAATAATGTGACTAAGAATATTTGTACACGTGTTAGGAGAATATATATTATTCTCAGTCCTCTTGAAGTTGGACAATAGTTGAATAACTAGGACAATTGAGTTGCTGGGTCCCGTGGCAAGTCTGGTTAACATAGCAAACAAATTTCCAACCTCGATGTTTTTTTTTTCCTGCTACTTAATTCAGTTACACAACTTTATTGGTAGCATATAAACCTTTATTTTTAACTATAACAGAAAGAAATCGTATTGAATAGTGATAATGGAACTGTGTACCCCTACCAGTCATGTTCCTGTATTCCCATACAAAGCTCATAGTGTGTTAAAATGTGTGCATTGTGGTTTTGACCAATAAAGATATAATTGCAGCATTCATACAACCTTTATCTCGAGGCAGGAGGAATTCAATAAGCACACAATTTTATTCTGAGTTAATGTCCAAGCATTGTTCTCCAAGCAAAGCTCCTGTAGTATGATACAATAGTGTCTCCCTTCTCAGAAGAAATCACCCCAAATCAATTGGTAAGCTTGGAGAATGGAACAAAGCTCTGAGGACATCACTGTCCCACCTGATCCAACGTCGATGTTTTTAAATCCTATTTTTTATGTATATGTGTGTTTTGCCTGCATGTGTATGTGCACTACATACATGCAGTGCCTATGGAGGCCAGAAGAGGGCACCAGACCCCTGAGACGGGAATTGTAGACTCCTGGAAACTGCCCTGTGGGTGCTGGGAATCAAACCCGGGTCCTCTGGAAGAGCAGCCAGTACTCTCGACCACTGAGCCATTTCTCCAGCTTCCCCCTCAATATTTTTGTTGTTGTTGACTATAGAGGGGTTCTGAATTTGTAATCCACTGGACTGGATTTGATTACATCAAAGATTCTCCTTGTGCACACTGACCCAAGTTCATGTCTTTTCCTCCCCAACCCGTGTGCCCACGCGTGCGCACACGCACACACACACACACACACACACACACACACTCACTCCCTTTAGAAGGCACACACGACATCTTCATAATAAGCAGTCTGAGTTTGTCCTCTGTTCCGGAACACATTGAAAGCCAGCTAAGCTATACTACGTATGTTGAACCATCAGGTTCGAGGGAGGGGTCCCTCCCTGCAGGACTTTCAAGGATAGCCCTTGTGCACCATGACTTAAAATTGTGCCTAGTGGAGGTGCTGGCTGTCACCCTATGCCTTGCCCTCTGAAGAACACTGTGGCTTTGATGGGGACCTCTTCGGGAGCAGAGCACAGGGCTGTGAGCTGCCATTTTGGTCCAATGGAGGGAGGGGGAGAATCATGAGCTCAGGGCGGTGGTGCTGTGTGGGAAAGGGCAGGGGTTGGGTGCCCTGTGTGAGTTGAAAGTTGCTGAGAGCGTGTCTTCTTCTCACCCTTCTGGCTCTCACCCTCTGATGTCCCAGATACATCCTCCTAACACATGTGTACAAATATTCTTAGTCACAATATTCCTAATAGCCCCGAAAGCAGGGACAATTAAAATATCCTTCATCAACTGATGCTGATGTGTGTGAGTTGAAAGTCGCCGAGGAGCATGCCTTCTCCTCACCCTTCTGATTCCCACCCTCTGATGTCCCATCTGCTCTGGCCACTTCTACCACGTGACGCACCTAACCACCCAATCTAGGATTCCAGGGCTTTGGAAAAGGAGCTTGGAATGAGGCCTTGCTGGAGGAGAGAGAGACAGCAGGGACCCTGTCTGCCATCAGCTCCACAGCCATTGACACGCTCTTTCCTTCCTGTTTCAGATGTGACTGCCACCCTGGGCAGTGCTCCCAGCCATGGCCGACACCATCTTCAGCAGTGGAAATGACCAGTGGGTTTGCCCCAACGATCGGCAGCTTGCTCTGCGAGCCAAGTAAGTAGCTTTGCGGCCTGCTAGGGTGTGGGGTCCTGCCCCGCCGGGAACTTAGGACACCTCTCGGCACCCTCTTTGCAGCCCATGTTTGCCCCACACTGGGGTGGCTCTCTTCTCCATCGGCTGCCCTTCCTCCCAGTCTTTTGCAAGGTTTATTCCCAGGAAGAAAGTTTGGAGAGAAGTAGGTGCCCGGCAAATGCAGAGCACGCTTGGCCCATGTTTATTTATTACCCACTAAGTACAACTGACTTGTCCCCATTTCTCAGATAAGGAAGGTGAGGCCTGACCTCCTTGCCCTTATCACTTGGGAATGGCTGGGTTGGGACCCACATCTGAGTTCAGCTGACTCCCAAACCTGTGCTCTATCACAACAATCCACAGGGAACAAGGCCTCCTCATTCATTGTTCCTGTCACTGACTGTCATGGGGGACAGCACAGAGCACAGGCTTGTTCCCTGGATGAACAGCTCCCTTTGGCAGAGACCACAGCGTCTTCCCCTCACCCTCGGCAGGGTCTCTGTCCCTCTGTCCCTCTGTGGTTCCCTTGTGTCTTGATTTTCCTGTTGCTCCTCAGCCTAGTGACCATTCAGTTCCGTTGTGCGCACGCACATACACACACTGCACCTGTGGCTGGGCCTTTCAGAAGCCGCTCTTGCATCCTGGTCTCTTTCAGCTCTCTGGTGGGTGCTGTTCCTGGCTCTGATAAGTCAGGAGCCTCCCTGCAGCTGTTAGACTGTCAGTACCAGAAGCCAGCATTTCCCAACTGGGACCGAGTTTAAGAAATTCACAATTAGACATTATGAGCCTGCGGGGACAGAGCGGAGACATCAAAGGCAGATAGAAAAATTAATCTGAAGCGCTCAGGAAGAGTGGTGTCACATGTGATGTGTGAGCATCTTTGCTCCACAGCTGACTCGTTCCCTCCATCTGGGTGCCTCAGCAACCCCCCCCCCCCCACTCCACCCCTGCAGGGACAGTGACAAGGGATGAGGTTGGTCCCTCTTACCGTCTCCTCTGATGCCAGGCCAATGAGGTGACCTCCCTGGCAGGGCACATGTTGCTGGGAGACCTCAGCTCTTACATTATGTGCAAGAGGCCAGCTGTCCCTTGACCCTCCAGTGTCCCCTTCATTTCCTACTTCAGCTCTCGTTCAGCAGCTGCTAAGAGCTGCCATAGCCTTCCAGAAAAGCCAGTGTGAGCGGCTCCTCCCAGGTGAAGAACAGTGTGTCTGAAGGACAGTGGCCCAGACACCCCGCTGCAGAGTTGAGTCCAGTGAACCCCCTAGGGGACCTGAAGAGTGTTCCAACTCACACTCTTCCTACCAGGCACCCAGATGTCACTGAACCTTCCTGAACTCATTTGGTCCTTGAAATTAAAGCAGAGATGTCAAGAGGTGAAGCTTATATGGATACTTAGGGATGTGCAGTTCTTTTAATGGCAATGATTGGCAGTGGGGTGGGGGTGGGGTTCTAACTAGATCCTGGACCAAGAGAGACTTCCTTTTTAAGTGTGATGCTTCTGTTGACCCAACCAAGTAAATGTTATGAGGAACTATGGGGAACGTTCCAAGCATAAGAAGTAGCATATGCAAAGGTCCTGAGGTAGAAGGAACATGGCATACAGAGAGGCCCTGATGGGAGGCTGGTGTGGCTTGAGTGCAGAGTGTGGGGGTACACAGTGTAAAAGGCAAGGAGGAGGCTGGGGCCAGACAGGATAGGGCCTGGCCCTCCGAGACTCCCCTAGTAGACAGGGAAACAGTGGGGTCCCACATTGCCTCCTACCAATGCTGACACCAGTGATGGGCATGCATCCACACCTTATAGGAATTCTCATTATGGACTCTGGACCGCAGTGTCCGGGCTGTGTCTACACCATTCTCATGGGGGCTTCGTGGGTACAGCTGGGGTACTGCTGTAGTGGGCAGCCTTACCTCCAGTGGTACTGTTCTCTCCCAAGGCTGCAGACAGGCTGGTCTGTGCACACATACCAGACGGAGAAGCAAAGGAGGAGCCAATGTCTGAGCCCCGGAGAGCTGGAGGTCATCCTGCAGGTCATCCAGAGAGCAGAGCGGCTGGACATCCTGGAGCAGCAGAGGATTGGGTGAGCCAGTCAGCAGCTCCAGCAAGAAAGTCAGGGCGCTGAGCAGGGAGGGGTGCTGCTGGTCAGTGACAGCGTCTCATCTGAGCCCCCTGGAATGTAGACAGCGGGGAGCTGGAGATGGTACTGACCCAGGACCCCAGGAGTGTGGGAATGAGCCCAGGAAGGAGCATTTTGGATTTGGTCTCTGTGTACCCCCGGCCAGCTGCCGCTCAGATGGACTCAAATGGGGGCTGATCATCGACTCGTCCCAGTGTGGCCCCAGCAGGAGGCGCCCTCCAGGGTGTTCTCAGCTTCTCCCCCGGCCTCTAACACCCAGGACTCGGTCATCCAAGGTTTTGGTGTGCCTTTTTTATTGCTGTTTGGCTTGGAAGAGCTCGGGCAGGAACGTGCCATTGCCCTCCGCTGCTTTGGGCAGGAGCTCGGTTTGCTCCGATCTTGTTATTTTCCTGTTCATCTTTTTCCATTAGTTCCATGATCATTTTTTAAAATCAGACACAGTAGAAAGGCAGATTTAGAAGGCGATGGTCCCACTAGAAAAATGACTGCTGCGCCCACGGCCTCTTGTATGAGCCTCAATCACACAGACGGGTCATTAGTGTGTCAGAGCGAATAGGGCTTACGTCGGAATGGCTGGGTCTCTTTTTCATCTTACCTGGCCTCTTACAGGTCTCTTCCACAAGGGTCCTGCTAGGCAGGCTCTGGGCTAGCAATGAATGCTAGTGATTGACCACCTCCACCCCCAGCCCACTTCCAAGCCTCCATGCTTACCCCAGGATGGTGAGCAGGGAGTGGGTTGCAGGAGGCTCACACAGGCTCGCCTGTGCTGTGGAAACTCTTTTGGATGCCCTCAGCCAGCAGGCTGCTGTCTGGGCCTCCACAGGAAGTCCCTTCTGGGGTGTGGTGCCGCCCTAAGTGCTAAGCTGCAGGGCGTATGACCCAGAGGCAATACCGCAGATGGATTGTTCACATGGAGGAAGTGTGTCCTCTGCATGAGGCATGGAAACACGACACACGCTGACAAGAGGGTTCCTGAGAGCAAATGGGTCGTGCCAGGCTAGAACTGGGTTTGCCCCCAAGGCCCTACGGGTCCCTAGACGGACAACAATGCCGATATATGGAAACCAGGGGTGCTCAGTGTGGGGCATGCAGATGGAAGTGGCCTCACTGATGAGCTAGACATCCCTTGTCCCCCTTAGCAACATCCTGTCACCTCAAGAAAGCACTGGCCTGTGGTGAGGGGGCCCTGTACCAGGCAGGTTTGGAAGGGGACTCCGGCTCCTCTTCTTGGGAGCTTTGTGGCTCAGCATGTCGCCTCCTATTCCCTCAGCTCCAGTCTTCTCTAAAACAGGAAGTATACTTTCCTCCCCCTGGAGGTAGGGGTGACCACCAGAGGCTTTGATGTGGCCACGTACTAGTCTTCATCCATTCAAGAGTTTCCACTGAGCATCCGCTGGGTACCAGAAGCAGAGTGGCTGACAAGTCGAACAGTTCCATGGAGGATGTAGTTACAGAGCAGGGGGAGGGGGAGGGGGAGGGGGAGGGGGAGGGGGATCTACGGTGCAGGGGCACCTGTGCAGGCTCAGCCGGGCTCCTGGGTGTTCAGCATCCAGCAGTTTCAAAGAAAAAGTTTTTTTATTTTCCTCTTCTGCTACAACTTCTCACCACCACCACCACCCCCCACCCCAGGTGCTCTGACCCAAAGTCTGCTGTTCCTCCCATACCCGGCCTTCAATACTACCCTCTGGGATGCAGCTCCAGGCCTCCAACCCTCCAACCTTCTTTTGAGAGAGGCTCGGATTTCCTCCTTTCCACTCTCCTCCCCATTATCCCAGATTTCCACAGGAGCTTAGAAAAAAGTCACTTGGATCAAATCACCTTCAAACTCTTCAGCAGCTTCAAATGGAAACCAGACTCCAGCCTGTGACCTGCAAATCCCCAGGGATCTGCCTCAGCCCCCTGCCTGCCCTTCTCTGCCTTATGGACTATTTCTCAGCCCTCTGTGTTTTCAAAGTGCCTTCCCTGGCCTCCATCTACTGTGCCTCTGGCCCCTCATCTGTCCCTTCTTGTTCCCTCACACTTGACTGGTTTTCTTGCTTATGAATTTCCCCCCTTGTTGAACCTAAGTTCCAGGAGGGCCGGGGCCATGTGTGTTGTCTGGCCCGTTTACCGCAATATTCCCAGTGTCCTGCACATCCTAGGTGCTCAGTTAATGGCAAGTTAATGAGTGACTGGGAGTTAGCCAGGGGAAGGGGCATATGCTTAGACTCCATCAGCAGCTGTGCCCAAGCAGTCCTCAGGCTAAGGTCAGGAAGCACAGTCCCTCTGACTCTGTGTCCTGTGCTGCAGGCGTCTGGTGGAGCGGTTGGAAACGATGCAGCGGAACGTGATGGGCAATGGCCTCTCCCAGTGTCTGCTCTGCGGGGAGGTCCTGGGCTTCCTGGGCAGCGCCTCTGTCTTCTGCAAAGACTGCAGGAAGGTAAGCCCTGCTCTAGCCTTGCCAATCAGCTCCCCAGCACAGGTCAGCTCTGCCACCCCATGGCTTTGCATCCCAGTTTCCAGGACAGTGTGTGCACACTTGTGTGCATGTGTACATTTACGTATGTGGTGATATCGTTTGCTGTTTGGCAAGAAGGGACTGAAGATTGCGTGGCATGGCTTCTAGAGATAGCTCTGGGAAGAAGAATGCGAGCCTGGGTGTAAATCCTGCTCTTATACCAACCATTTGACCTCAGGAAATTGGTCTGGTATCTCATGTCTCATTTTCTCAATTTGGAAAATAGGGGCAACTATCACATTTACAGATACATTAAATGCAAAACTCATAAAGCCTTACCTAGTGTTGGGCAGTGATGGTGGTGCACACTTTTAATCCCAGCACTTGGGAGGCAGAGGCAGGCAGATCTCTGCGAGTTCAAGGCCAGCCTGGTCTACAGAGTGAGTTCCAGAACAGCCAGGGATGCACAAAGAAACCCTGACTCAAAACAAAACCAAACCAAACCAAAAAAAAAACAAACCTTACCTAGCACAAAGGCACTCAGTAAACGTTAGGCGAGTACTGTTTCCTCGGGACTGAGTAGCGCTGGCCTGGGCTTCCCTTCTGACAGTCTGCTCTCTTGATGCCAGCGAGAAAGGCCTTCCCAAGAGCAAGTGGATTTTCTCCTTTTCTTATACTAAACTGTGCCATGAGTTAAATCACTTCATAATGAGCCCAAGACTTTTTTAATAGTTGACTTTAGTTTATTATTTCCCAGGGAATAATGTACCTTCCAATGTTCGCATTTATGTCGAATCTCAGTTTTACTCACTATCATATGAAACTCTTCTGGATTCTTCCTCTTCCAGCTATAAACTGTACTGTATAGTAATTAGCGCACGACTCCCATCGATGCCTCCCTAGGTCAGAGACTCGCCTTTTTGGTTTTACCCTAGTTTTGCTGGAACCCATCCTCAAGCAACTCCCACGTGTCAGTCATTGTTTTAAGCTTGGAGTTCTTTATCTTTATTCATTTTATTTATTTATATCTCATCTGTATTGGTGTTTTTGCTGCATCTATGTCTGTGAGGGTGTTGGATCCCCTGGAACTTACAGACAGTTGTGAGCTGCCGTGTGGGTGCTGGGAATTGAACCTGAGTCTTCTGGAAGAGCAGACAGTGCTCTTAATCACGGAGCCGTCTCTCTAGCCCCAAGCTTGGAGTTCTTAAAGTGAACAAGACAGAGGGAAAAGAATCTTCTTAAGATGACAAAAGATGACAAGCTGTAGTCAACTAGAATGGTTTCAGGGATTAATCAATCCTGGGATGGGTGGGAAGCACCAAGAAGACAGCAGAGGTGGACACACCGCAGCAGTAAACATGGACTTGAAACACGAACGCTTTGCAGCCTTGACAAGGGCATCATCAGCGGCATTCCAAAGCTAACCGTGGAAGAGGTTAAAATACCCAGTGAATCAGTGGGAAAGCCCGGACCTGGAGGCACAGTCTTCCCTGTGGTGATACGAGTCTAAAGGGTGTGGATTGATCGTCCGAGCCCAGCAGAGGGGTGATGGAGACCTGGAGGGTGTGCTGGTTCCTCTTTCACTCAGAAGTAGAGACCGCATATGTGGTGGTTGTGGGAACCTGGGAATGCTTTGCTCCCAGGAGTGGGACCAGGTGGGTGATGTTTTGTGTCGTCAGCCTTCTGCCTCTGTGGCCCCAGCCACCGGCTTCCTCCTCCTGTTTCTCCACCTCACAACTACTCTAAAGATTCCAGGCAGTGCCTATCTCCTCCCCCAGGGAACGTCCCAGGCTCTTCCACAAAGTGAGCTACTGTCCCAGTTTTTAAAGAGTTAATGCCAGCTGCTCCTCAGAGAGCCATTGCCTAGGCAACGGGCTGTCCCAGGGGAGGGCCTCAGCTGGATGAGGGCTGTGGGAGAAATGTTCTCCCTGACTCCCCTCCCCCACTGCCCAGTGCCCTGGGGCTGGGCTGGTCGCTGGTTGGAGAGCATTTCCATGATGTGTCTTACTCGGCCAGTGAGAAAGACTGAGTGCTGGTCTGGCAGAAATTTGTTCAGGGTAAAGGTCGGGGGAGCGGGGGAGGCCTAGTAGATTGAGGGCACTGAGAGGTTTGGGGGTGTTTTCTTCATATGTCCTCAAGAAGACTGGGTTATCCATTTATAGGTAACCATTCTTTATTTAATTTTTGAGTTTTCAAGACAGGGTCTCTTTGTGCAGCTCTGGCTGTCCTAGAACTCTCTCTGTAGACCAGGCTGGCCTCGAACTCACAGAGATCCATCTGCCTCTGCCTCCCGAGTGCTGGGATTAGAGGGGTGCGCCACCACACCCAGCTTGCCAATTTTTAAATAGTAGAAGGTCCACCATGTGCAGGCTGGTTCTAGAAGGTAGGCAAGACCCTTGCTGTCCCCGAAGCTGTTTTCCCAAGACTGGAAAGAGACAACAAATTTTAAATAAGTAAACACAAAATAATGCCAGGAAGACCGAGGGATCTGCGGAGTGAGACAGTGATGTGACTTTGGCTGCTAAGGGGACACTTCTCTGAACTGAGCCTGGACACAAGCAAGAGTCAGTCCTGGGAGGATCTGGTGGACAGATGTTCTGGGCAGAGGGAGCTGCAGGCACACAGATTCTGGGGTAGAACTAGCTGGGCTTAAAGAGCTAATAAAAGTATCTGGAACAGACTGGGCGGTGGCGGCGCACGCCTTTAATCCCAGTGCTTGGGAGGCAGAGCCAGGTGGATCTCTGTGAGTTCGAGGCCAGCCTGGTCTACGGAGCTACACACAGCAAAACTCTGTCTGGCGGGGAGGTGGGGGGGCGGAACATATCTGGAACAGAGGGGCGAGGGATGAGCTTGGGCCAGGTCCCACAGAGCCTCATAACTCAAGGTCAGAAGCTGGAATTCTATTATGTATTTAAGAGGATGAAGCTGAGTATTGAGCATGGCATGGAGTACTGAGAAGGGATGGGGTACAGTGTGTTTTAAGTGTCTTGGGTGTTTTGCCCTAATGTGTGTGTCTGTGTACTCTGTGAGTGCAAGTGCTGTGCAGGCCAGAAGAGGGCAGAAGACCCTCTGGAGCTGGAATGACAGTTGTGAGCCACCATAGAGTTGCTGGGACTTGAACCCTGGTCCTGTGGAAGAGCAGCCAGTGCTCTTCACCACTGAACCAGCTCTCCAGCCCCTGCTGTGTGTTTTGAAGGGACGGCTGTAGCTGCTAAAGGCCAAAAAGACTTCAGGGAGACACAGAGCACAGAGGGCAAGCTTGGTGGTGATGGCTGCCCTTGAGCAGCGATGGGCTTAGGGAGAAGGCATCACGGGGATGGAGGCCCTTCCTTAACAGAGCATCAGTGTCTTTGGTGTATTCTAAACAGATGAGGAAGAATTAGTTCTGAATGAGGGTTCCCTGATGGAGAGAAGAGCCCAAAAGGCAGAAAGCGAGAATGAGAGGCCACTTGGGCTACCCTATGTCCAGAATTGCCAGTATGCTGTCACCACACCAGCCCTGAACAGTGCCTAGGACCCCTGACTGACTGGGTGTGGCCGCGCGGGGGAGGAGTGCTTCTCTTTTCTTCTTTTTTCCTCATGGCAGGAAGAGAGGTGCCCAGAGCTCCAGCACCAGCTTGGGTTGTGTTTCCAGCTTGGCTGAACTGGAGTGGTCTGGTAACACTCACTTCACCGCTCTGGGACTTATTTCTTTATCTGTAAGACAAGGTCACAACGCAGTCATCAGCACCAGGTGGATGGGAGGTGTGGATTAGCTGGTGCAGGGAAGCCCTTCACAGTCTGCTCCATCCCTAGCATCTAGCAAAGATGGGGGACCCTGCCACCGTGACTCAGCCGCCCCAGGTACTCCCTGCTCAGACTGCACGCTTGCCGCAGAGCATAGACCTGACCTTCGTGGGTCACAGGAGAGACACAGCGACACCGCAGATCCGTCAGCCAGGACTCTGTGCCTTAACAACAGACCTTTATTTCCCCATGGCTCGGAGGACTGGGAAGTCCAAGGCAATTCAGTCTTCCTGGGCTGCCAGATGGATGGCTTCTCCCATGTCCTCATATGGCACCAGGCAGGGCCCTGGTGTCTCTTCCTCTGCAAACATTAATCATATCGGATACAGCCTCACACTTAAGGTCTCATTGAACCTTAATTCTTTACTCCCAAGGTAGCCTTTCTCCCAGTAGAGTTACAATGGGAGTTGGGGTTCAACAGTGGAATTTTGAGGAACCCAATTCAGTCAATTGTACCCTATGTTTTCCTTATTAGAATCCATGCTATGGTTCAGTCTTGTTTCTTTTTTTCTTTTTTATAAGATGGAGTCTCAATATGTAGCCCATGGCGGCCTCAAACTCAATCCTCCTGCCTCTGCCTTTGGAGTGCTGGGATTCTGGACGGTACCACCGTGCCTAGAAGAACTGGTGCTTTCCCGAGCTCTATGGTGAAGCTGCCATGATGAGTCTCCTCTTTTCCAAAGTTTAGGTCACTGCATAGAGGGCTTGGATACCTTTGCAGTTCTCAATGTCAGTTTCGAGCTGGCAGGGACCCCTTTTAGTGTGCTGGTGCCAGTGAGTCATACAGCACCGAGGAGCAGTCTCTGTGGTACTGGGGGGGGGGGGGGGTGAGAGGAATCTAGAAGAGGGAGCATTCTTCTCTCAGGTCCTGATTGCCAAGGTTAACGGGCAGTACTCTAGAGTGACACCCATGTCAGTGACGTCCCACAGCTGTTGGGGACCTAGGGGTCCCAGGATTTAGCAGCCAGGAGAGCTGTCTGGAGGATCCAGTCTCCTAAGACCAGAAGGTGTGTGTGTGTTTGGGCTGGCTGAGGAGAAAAGATGCTGGGGAGATCCCTGGCATTGGATGTGTCCAAGCCAGACCTCTTGGGGGAGGACAGGTCCTCAGGTGCTCCTGGGGACGTTGATGCCCCTCCAGCAAGATCTCTGACAGTGTTCAGCAGCCACAAGCTAATGAACATACAGATGGGAGGCTCAGCAGCCCTGGAGCTGCGGTCCTCTAATTGGGCCTGTGCACGCACACACACACACACACTCACACTCACACTCACACTCACACACACACACACACACTCACACACACACTCTCACACACACTCTCACACACACTCTCACACACTCACACACACTCACACTGGCTGCCTGGCCTCATTTCCCCGGCTGTAGCGGGAAGGGAGAGGCTGGCTGGTTAATTAAAGAGGCCTGGTACTCCTAATTGCCTACGATCTGAGTCAACCAGCCTTCCACCTAATTGAGAGGCCAGCTTTCTGGCCATGGGAGGCTGTGCCTGGCTGCAGGATGACCATCTGAGCCCAGGACAGTTCTGTCACCAGTCTCAGGAAGCAGTTGGAGCTTTCCCTGGTCTCAGCCAAATGGATCTCACAGTATGGGCCCAGGAGAGGCAGCCTGACATAACCTAGATCATGTGTGCTGGGTCCTGGTAGCGGTCTGAGGTCACCCTGCATTTTTCTCCAGTCCCTTAGCAAAAGTTCCCATGGGGTCGTCATGGCCTCAGCCCATTATGGGGGAAACACTGTAAGGCAAGGCGTGGGTCACCCCTGATCCCTCCTGCCACAGATTCCAGACCATTTTGAGCTAAGGAGGATCTGTGTCTCGCTGCCGAGACTGGCCATAACCATCCCAGGCTGGATAGAGGTTGTGCCAAATCCCCTGAGCCCGAGACTCCATTCTGTTCAGGGTGAGGGACTTGAGGCTGCTGAGCAAGGGAAGAGCAGATGGCACTTCCTTGCCACCCTCCTGCCTGCCACTAGCCTGGGCAATCTGAGGAAGCGGAGTCCCTCCCTACCCTCTCCGTCACCATTTCACACCTGTTGCTGGCCCTCCTCTCTTAGATCCCTAGGTAGGTTTTGGATCTGCTGGCGGTAGCACTTCCTATAAAGTCTGCTGACTCTGAGCAGGGACTGGTGTGCCTCTGAAGATTTGGGAGTCCTCCCCAGTTAGTCCTCAGAGAGCACCTCCGGAAGGTGAAGACACCAGAGGAGGCAAAGAATTCAGGTGCTGGGCTACTCAAAGTGCGGGCTGAGGACCAGAGGCACGGACGTCCCTCAGTGCTTACCAGAAGCGCAAATTCTCAGGCCCCCTTGCACCCCCTGAGCCAGAATCTGCATTTCACCAGATTTGTCAGGCATGATTTCTTCAAGTGTTATCCATACCATGGCATGTGCCTGCTGGAATTCGTGTTCCTTATGAAGGGACTAACCTTCTGAGGTGTCCATTTGATCATACTTTGCTGACCTAGTCATCTGTGATGGACACTTGGAGTGCTCCCATGTTTTGCAAGCGATGTGACTGTGTATGCTCTTGAGATCCCACTTCCAAGTCCCTGGGAGTATATACCCAACAGTGACATTGCTGCATCCAGCCGTAGTTCAGCGATGGTTTTGTGAGAAGTCACCATACTGCTCTGCACAGTGGCTGAATGATTTTACATCCTGCCACCAATGTATAAGAGCTAGGAGGTGGCCATTTTTTTTTTACAGGGAATTGGGGGTGTCCCTTTCCAAGCCTGATGTTAAGCACCTCGGCCCCTGGTGTGGAGGGAGAGCGAGCATAGAGGCAGCTACCAGCCACCTTGAGTGACACAGGATATTCATCCCAGTTGCCTCAAATTGGCCTCGCTGTGTCTTTCTCTTCCTCGGCCTAATTCAATGTGGAAGACGTGTGTTTGTGCCTTATTACAAAGATGGATTCTTTCATTCGGCCACTGATGTTTCCTAAATTCCCGGAAAAAGTCACTTAATTCCTCTGCCCTGAGGGGCCGCTCTGGCTGCTTGCCTGTCGCCAAGGCTGTTTGGCAGGAATTGACTTGGCTCCTGTCGTTAGGATCAGAGGATTGGACCAGACACCAAGCTGCATCTTGGAACATCCACCTCGCCTGGGGTTGGCAAGCAGAACATCTCCATTAACGGGCACTCATCTTGCCTGGTGCCTGCAGCCAGGCTTTTCTTCCCCTAAATATAGGAACTGCCACTCAGTGCAGTTCAGAGCCCATTCTGTTCACCCCGTTATGCCACCAGCACACCGCTGACCTTCTACTCGGGGTCATCTGGATAGAAGAAGGTGGGCTATGGCCCACTTGGCCAGTTAATGCCCACAGCTCAGTGGATTGACTCTCCATCCCTGGCCTGTGCGTCAGTTCTGCAACTCTAGACGTTGTACCTATCTGACATCCAGGGGAGAGATGGGGATGCCAGGCCTGCCCCCCCCCCCCCCCCCGCCTCCCAGATCTCATATGGGAAAGGGAGAGCTGTAGGGGAGGAAGTCAAAAGGAGCCCCAGAATAGCAGCTGAGCAGCCTCCACTCATGGGGAGCAATCCTGGGAGGAATAACAAGGTGCCCAACAGGGCGTGGCTAGGGCAGGCATGGCTCTGGAGAGGCACAGGGCTGCTGGGTACTCGGTGTAGTTGATGGTTGGGGTAAATGGGAGACTGAGGTTGGAGGAGAGAGGAAGGGGACCTGGAGGGGGTGGCGATCTGAAAACAGAGGGAAGGGCCAGGCTGAGGCATCTGCACTTGTTCCTGCATCAGTAGAGGCATCCAAGGGGGGCTGAGCAGTTCTGAGGTCCACACACACCTCTCCGGGAGATTTGGGGGGATGCGGTGCATTGGCAGGACCACCAGCATAGACACTCAGAAGCAAGGAAGAAAAACAATGAAACAAGTTCAAGTTACTGTGGGTCGGGGGTGCGGCTCAACTGGCAGAGTTCTTTGACGGGTATGCCCAGCATGACACGAAAGTTGGCATGGCGGTGCTCTCCCCAAGGTCGTCTTCAACTATACGGCAAGTTCAAGGCCAGTCTGGGTTACGTAAGACCCTGTGACAGCTGCCTCCATGCCAGGCCTCCTTACCCACTTTATCACCGGCGCTGCTGCCTTGGGAGCTGGCTAGACATACTTCTCAGGTGAGGAAAGGGATACTAAGTGGAGGCTGAAGTCCTCCTCCAGGTAGGGTCTTAATGGCCTCACCCAACAGGCTGTGTCTGAGCACAGGTGCCTGGCACGAAAAGGCCAAGGCAGGAGGAGCAGGTGAGGGTGTGGGGCCTGTCAGCTGACGTTTTCATGACCTAATATCTCAAGGTGTCCAGCTGTTACAATGTCAACTTCTCTATCCAGTAAGCGAGCCAGGGCCAGTCTCGGGGCACCTGTTGTGTGAGACCATGTCACCCAGGTTGGGACTGAAGCAAAACTGAGAAGGGACCACCCTGTGACCCCACAAAGCTGTCCAGTGGGGCACGAGGAATAGAGGAGCGTGAACAAAGAACAGGAGCTGAGATCTCTTTCTAGCTCCTCTGCCTAGCTCTTCAGCACCCAGGAGCCATCTTCAACAGTGGAGCATAGACCGCCCCAGGCTTGGCCACCAAGACCTAAGGGCGGGCTCTTACCCTAGCCTGAGCCTCAGCCTAAGCCCCAACCACACCAGTGCCTATACTCCGGCTTCAACTCGGTTTCCAAAACCTGTGGCACCTACCACCTCCCTGGTCTTACGCCAGTTGCTCTGGAGTCGGCTGTGAACAGCCTGGTGGACCTGGTCCTCCCCATGCCAGGGACCAACAGCTGGTAGCACTAGATCAGGGGTCCTTCTTGCTTTGGACAACCCGTGAGCTAGAGTGGATTTTACAAGAATTGAAAACAAATACAATGAGAAGCTTGTGGCGGGTGAAAACGGTAGGAATCTTGAATTCAACATCCATTACGTTGTCATGCCTATATTTCCATTTTGTCCTTGGCCACAGTAGCAGAGCTGAGCAGTGACACAGCTTGCTTCCTGGCCCTCCCTTTTCTAGCCCAGGGCACCTGATGGCTCCAGAGGGTGAGAAGGGGGCTTGGAGATGTGACTTAGTGGGAGGACTTACCCAGCATGAGGCCCTGGCTTGATCACCAGTACTGCAGAAAACAGACAAAAAGGATGTGGAAAGGGAGGAGACATCTTCTCCTGGTTATGTCATTGGTGGGGACTAGGCAGGCGGTACAAGGTCGGGTAGTTGAGCCCCAGCAGGTTAAAATCTCAGCAAGGTAGTGCTTGAGACTTGTATATTCTTGGATTAACTTATTATGTGGGGTATGGGACGCAGGACCTCAAGCATGCTAGACAAGTCACTGAGCTACACTCCTGGCCATCTCTTCCTGGAGTCTTAAAAGATAATACTGCTGCCTAGGGGTTTAGGGCCCTGGATTCAGTTGCTTATATTCTCCTGTCTCGATGTTCTCACCTGGAAATTGGGGATAATCAAAGTTCTTGCCTTGGAGTGGTTATGGGGTTTGAAATGAGCTAGGCTTTGTGATATGCTCTTAGAGATGGTGTCTCTTGCACAGCAACTGCTGGAGAATTATAAAGCATTTATATAGATGTAGGTAAAATATTAACCCAGCCCTGACCCTGGGTATTTTTCCTTCCAAACCCTTTCCTTGCGTCCAAGTGTTTGCAGATGTATATACTATATGTATACTGTGACTTGGGGGTGGGGACGCGGTTCTTGAGATAGGGTCTTGCAAAGTAACCCTGGCTGGCCTGAAACTTACTGTGTAGCTGAGCATGGCCTTGATTTCTAATCTTCCCTCCTTCACCTCCCAAACAATGGAACTACAGGCCTCTGCCTACTCTACCCCTGTCTATTTTCTTGATGGTACTAAATATATTCCTTATTCTATAATTTTTGTTTATATTTTTGCTTCATACCACATAAGAATCAACACCCGCGCACACATGCAAAAAACCCAATTCTGTGTTTAGGAACTATGTGATAATATAAGGGAATTTTACATACTTCTCTGTAGCTACTCACAGCCTGCTGGGGCCAGGGCTGGAGTGTGATGAATAGATGCCTGCCTCCTTAGATGGCAGACATTTCCCATCCTGTTCCTTAATCTACTTCTCTCCTGGGACCCACGGGCCTCCGCAGCTTGCCTCCTGCCCACTGCCGACACATATGTACCCACCCATGTCTGAAATTCAGGTGTCACAGTTTATTTCTAGAAGGCTCCTTGGTCCTTCTGTGGGGGGGGACCCCATTGCCTAAGTCCATCTGCGTCTGCCCTCCTGCACCCACAACTGCTAGGCCACATCGAGTCACAGCACTGTCCCTTCTATGTGACCTTGGATGAAAATTCCCCCCTGACACACACACGTCATCCCTCCACCTCACTTTAGGACTACTGTGACAGGAAAGGGTTGGACCAGACAGTGTCATAGGCTGTTTGGGCAGATTCATCCTGTGAGGCTCAGGCCCACCCCGTTACCATCCACAGGTTGGGAATCTGTGTGACAGGTGCAGCTGGGAACTGAAGCACACTTCCTATACCTCTGCACCTGCCCGAGTGTTCTGGAGCATCAAAGCCACTCTAGTTCATTCCCTAGCCCTTGGGCTCGGGTTGTGACTCATGTCCTTGGGTCAGGAGGAAGCCCACATAGCTTGGTCTGTACTTTGAGAGTCCCTCTGTCCCTTGACATTGCTGTGAAGTCCTGAGTCCCCACAACCCACAACCATCATGTGACAGGCAAAAAGCAGTGTTTAGACCATTTTCCAGATGGAGAAATGGAGGCTTGGAGATATGGCTCACTCATGGTGGCTCAGCTCAGTTCAGACGTTACCTCCATACCTGTGGTAAGGGGAGAGAGTAGAAGGTGTATGCAGGAGACCCCTAAAAGAAGGAGATATGGGTACCATCTTGTAGATGGGGCTCCCCAATGCCGGAAGCAACCACAACGCCCATGGCGGATTATAGAGCAGGGAGTGGCACCCAACAATGGCTTCCTAAGGCAGTGAGTGCCTCTTACAAAGTGGCCTTGCCCTGGTTTGTTACAGTCGGACCTGGTTTGTCATGATCTGGAAATGTCTGGACAGACACAGAGACTTTGCAGGGGTCTGGTTTGGGTCATCCTGAGGCTTAGACCCTCAGCGAGTGGATGAGAGTTCCTATAGCCCAAGGGTGGGAAGCAGACCTGCCTGGGCTCTGTGGGCTTGCCCAGGCTGGGTCACAGTGACTCCCACCCCCACCCTTGTGTCCACCACCCAGCTGCGGCAGTCTCGGCTCCTTCCTGCAGGTCTGGTGGATAGAGTCGGGTAAGGCTTCCGCAGCAGGAAGAGCCATTGGCCAATCTATTTAGCGGCTCTTAGCAGAGGTAATTCTGCGCATTCGCTTGTCCTCTGCTGTGGTAAATAGCAGATAATGACATTTCCAGTCCACGGTGTGGCTCAGCGCCACGCACTGCACCTCCCCGGCGGCCCTGCCAGCTGCCACGCTCCGGCACCACCCCTTTATTTCTGGAGACTTTTCCCGATGGCTGTCAGCTGCTCACTGGCCACAGCTCAGGGAGTGTTTAGCCAGTTCTTCTGCACCCCAGGGGACACCAGGGCAGCTCTGCTGATGGGGAGCTGAGGCTGGGGAGAGAGCTGGTCCTCCTCTAGGCTCCCGGTACCACCCCCTCCCACCTCAAAAATCAGACAAGATTGGATGCATTCAGAGTGGCAGAGCTGGAGACCCCAGCCTCAAGTAATAAAAAAAACCCAAAGCCTGAGGCCATAACTCAATGGCAGACTGCTCTTCTAGCGTGAAGGAGGCCCTGGGTTCCATCCCTAACCCCACCTAAGAACAAAGGTTTAGGGCTTTATAAGATGCTTTGGGAGGTTCTGTAGCCCCTCTCCTTTGAAATGCTTCCCTTTTATCCACCTCTGATGAGAAGGATGTTTCTTCCCATGGATGCAGATTGAGAATCTGAGGCTGAGTGGGTGATAAGCTGGACTTGCCCTTCTGAGAGACCACATTCCGTTGTGGACAGGAGCATAGTTAGTTCTCTAGCACCTGAGACCCAAGCAGCTGGGTCCAGGGAAGGGGCCACCTTGCTGCGGGGTCCCCTTCCAGTCTCTCATCACCGGTTCTTCATGCTTGCCTGCTCCCTCCCTGCTCCTGCCCTCTCACATCTTGCTCTGCCCACATCACTGTCCCCATCGCCCTGAAGTCTTCAGTGGCTCCCTGCTGCTTACAGGATGAAGTCCAAATGCCTCCACATGGTGTCAGGGCCTCCAGTTCCTTCCCCCGGCTGCAGCGTGTTGACTTTCCCGGCATAATTGGCACTCGCTCCACCCAGGGGGCCTGTCTGCACCTGACCCTGATTGTCATTGTTTTCCGTGGAGCTCTAGGCCTGCCGTCACCGTCACCGGGGTCCCTAATTAGCCATTAGTGCCTTTGCCCAGAGATTGTTAGAAGCTCTAGGATGTTTGTCTAGTCTGCTGGATTCTTCAAATGAAAACGAAACAGTTCCAAAAAGGCACCCACTGATCGTGTCCACAGAGCTAGAAGGAGCTAGAGGAGGAAGGTTAATGTATCCCTGGAGACCAGAGGGGCCCCTTGTTCCTCTAGGACAGGTAGAGCTGACAAAGTAGAGATACCATGCTGGGGCCTGGGGACTAGGCACTGGAGACAACCTACTAACTTCAGCCAGGGGTCTGTGTTGACTTTGTTTCTAGGGGTGCTTTGACCCACAGCCACACCAAATCTTCTGACTCCTTACTCTGCTCTCTGCGGCCCCGCCTCTCAGGTCCAGCAGGCCTAGCGCTGCCTGTGTCCAGTAATAGTGGCCCTTCCCCTTTTTGCATTGTCCATCCTGTCAGTTGCATCCCTGTTTCCTCAAGTTTGGGACCCCCCCCACCCCCCCTTCACCCCCCACCCCCCACCCCCCCCACCCCCGCCTCAAGTCCCCCTCCTGACCAGCTGTCTGCTGGTGACCAGTGAGCCTCTGGAAGCAAGGCTGAGCTGTGCCTTCTCCCATCCCACCTGCATCTGGCCCTGCCACCAAGCTCTCTGCCACCTCGTCCTGATCCCCAGGGTGCTGTTACCCTAGAGTCTGCCTGTAGCTTGGCTCTTACAGTTTTCTTTCCCTCACGTAAGCATTTATTGAGCACCTAAGGCCCAGGCTGGGCTCTGGAAATAGGCAGGCAATGCCTGGTCCCTCACCACAGTCTGTTCTGGGGATATTGAATCAACAGTGCAATGCACTCTCCAATAATGGAAGGATGCTGAGCCCAAGGCCTCCCCACCTCTCGGAGCTCTGATACGTGGCAGTACTGAGTGTCAACCCTTGCACCGGTATCTGCAGCCCTGACCTTTCTCCCAGACCTTCCCTATGGAGTTGTGACAGATAGCTCTTCTAAGGAATTCTAGGGACAAAGACCAAAATACCAAAGCCTGTCCCCCATCTCCTTCCTCCACCAGCCCCCATCCTGCGGGCCAGGTCTCTGAATTAGCCTTGCTTGCCTTCCTACCTTCTAAACCCATTCTACAAGTATCTGGGAATGTTCTGGAAGACAGCTACATTCACCACTATACATCAACATACCCTGGGAATGTTCTGGAGACAGAACTTCTACTAAGAATACAGAGGGCATATTAGCTGGAAGAATGATTGAGTCTCTGAAATTGCACCTCCCTAAATGCTCCACAATCCACCGTAGGCCCAGGCATAGAGCAAATTCCACCCTGTAGAATCTTGTGTTTAGCACTCAGTCTCCCCTCCCCTGCCAGACAACCCTGTTCCAGGCTCCTGCTCAACACTGGACGTTAAAGATGAAAAATGTGGGCTGGGAACATGCATGGCTCAGGAATAGAGAGAGTACTTACCTAGCATATGAAAGGCCTTGGTTTGATTCCCCAGAACTCACAGAAGCCATGGTCCCAGGAGGAGCTGATCACAGAAGAGACACCAGTGTGGGACATGGTCAGTAATGCTCTAGTGATGGCCTCATACCTGAAAGGGGACCAGGGAAGACACTAGTCCCTCTTGGGGGAGCCCAAGGAAGGAGCCACTGAGGAGGAGACTTGTGGATGTGTCTTATGGATATGAAGATGTTTGCCAGACATGGGGCTCAGCCCAAGCAAAAACTCTGGAGACAGGAGAGTAGCCATAGTGGCAGGGGTAGAGAGTAAAACATGAGGCTGGTGTGAAGGATGGAGAGAGAGAACAAGACCAAACAGGGAGTCTGTCCTTCCCTCACCCCTGCCCCAGCCACGTCCATAAGTCTCTCTCCACAGTAGCCTGTGGACCTTACTGTCCCTCCTGCTTAATCCAGAGCCTCAGTGTCATTGTCCCTGATCTCAGCTGACATTGTTATCCAAGTTCTAGATATGACGTAGTGAGAACCAACAGAGACTCCTTCTCCACCCTCCCATGAAGACCATGAGCCTTCCAAAAACAAGACTGGATGTCTCTGTTTTGGAGATCAGGCCCCAGAATGAGGGGGAAAAAAAACAAAGATGATTCCCAAAATGTGTGGGGATCAGCTGGGCAGCAGATTTTCTAGTTGGGAGGCCTCCAGTTCACTCAGGTCCCACAGATCAGGGCTCAGTTCCCCAAGGCCCTACCCCACTTCAGATAGATGCTGGCCGGAAGTCCCTCTTGTGGAGTGCCAGACCACCAGCTCAGAGTTCAGGGAGATGGATTTCCTGGGTTGTTAGAAAGGACATTGCAAAGCACTCAGATGAAAAGGTGTAGGGGAGGAGTGTAGGAATTCTTTGGAGTGACCTGCATGTGTTCCACTGTCCGGAAGCCTAGAACCCCGCCCTTCTGCTTTCTGTGGAGGCTGAGATGACTGATCACATTGTTGACCATGACACCTGACTCAATTTTCAGCTCTCTCCTCTCCTCTGAGGTTGAGGGGTGGGGACACAGTCCCAACCCTTTAACCGTGCCCTGGTCTTTTTGATGACCAGCCGATTCCTGAGCTGTCTTAGAAGTCACTAGCCACGTCTTTAGCATATGAAAAGATTTTTTTTCTTTCATTTCCTTTTTTCTTGTTACATAGCCCAGACTGTACTCTTGCTTCAGCCTCCCCAGGGAGGCTGGGTTTATGTGTGGGTGTGCCACCATGCCCAGCTTCAAAAGCTGGTCTTGGGCTGCCGCGGTGGCTCAGTGGGGAAAAGCCTTTGCCATGCAAGCCTGAAAGTCTGAGTTTAGCTCCCCAGAACTCGTGTTAAAAACCAGATACAATAGTTCACACTGGTCATCCCAGTGCATCTACAGCAAGATGGGTGGTACCTCTTGGCAAGAGATTGCCTACAGGAGGCCCGGGGAACCAGGACCTGAGGCAGCATTAGCTTTGTGTAGGGATCACATCCCTGTTGCGGCCAGTGTCTATCTGGGAAGTTTATCTTCAAGGGATAGCTCTATCCACTGTGTTCCCTGACCCCCCTAAGAACCAGTGACATCCATCTCTGAGCCTAGAAGCATCCTTCTTAATATGCAGGCACTAGAGCTCAGGTAAGCGGCCAGATTGATTGAGAGGGGGCTTTACCCTGCCCTCCCTAACCTGTGTGACCCTGACAAATATCCCAGCACCTAGACATCAATGCTATAGTGTTGAGTTGGGTCTAGCATAAAGCACAGTTTATACAAGTACCCGCCCCCCCACCTACACCCTGCCTCCACACATGCTGTTCCCAGCGCTGGATCAAGTCAGGGCTTTGCACATGTTACTCTGCCACTGAGCTGCAACCCAAACCCACCAGGGGCTCAGGGTCCCAACCTAGTTCTGCCCTCTCCTCCATGTGTGAACTTGGCTGAGCAGCCCAGCATCTTGAGGGGGAAGGGGGGGCGTCTTCAGCTCCTCATCCGTGATAGTCAGATCATTAAAGCCTCCCTGGCTGAGTTGTTGTGAAAAGTCACTAAGATTAAATTTGATAATGATAATGTATGCTGGGTGCTGAATGTGGCGCCAGGCATGGGATACGTGCTCAATAAATGGTGGCTATTATCATTGTTAGGAGTTGTAACTCTATGTAACCACACATCAAGGAGCAAGATTGATGTGAATCGGTTTCCTCCGTCACCCAGGCCTTCCCCTACCCTCATTGCCTCCAGGCCTGAAAGTGATTTGATTTGCAAAGGTGAAGAGTGGCTTGCTACTGCTGGTCCCCAAAGGTGACTGGCCTGAGCCTTAGTCCTGTGGTGATACAGACAGGGTATGTGTGATTCAGGTCTGAACAGTTCTAAGTGCCTAGGCTGGCAAGTTGGGTAGAGAAGCAAGAAGTGGCCTTTGGAGCTGGAAGGAGCTGATGAGGCCTCCAGGAAGGCTTTACCTTAGCCAGACTGGTTGGTGTG